>NC_066862.1:26585303-26820303 GCF_025177605.1 Cucumis melo
GAAAAAATTGTAGTAGAAGATGATGAAAAAAATTGTAGCAAGGAAGAAAAGAAAGACGGAACGACAAACCTAGAATATTTTAAAAATGGCTAACTTCATGGGGTTTGTTACCCGGCCATAAATAGTTTGTTGTTTTGTTACATTTATGAAAATTAACATTTTTATTATTTTTTCACATTTTCAAATATAACAAAATATTTACTATCATCAATAGTACGTAAAATCTAAAATTTTAATATAATTGATAGATATTTTTAATAGTTTTTAGCTATATGATAATTTCGTATTTCAAGGCTATAATATCTTTCTATAGGTATAAAACGAACTAATAATAAATAAATAAATAAATAATTTTCATAAATATAACAAACTACTAAAATATTTACGGTCCGTGTAACAAAACTCATAAAGTTAGCCATTTTTAAATATTCTAGATTTGCCATTTCATCTTTTTTCTCTTCTTTGCGCGATTTTTTTTCTATCGTCTTTCTTTCTTTCCTCTTCTTTTTTTTTCACTGCGATTTCTTTTCATCATTTTTCATCTTTTCATCTTTTTTTTACGTAGTTTAGATTTGGGTAACTAAATCTAATTTTTTTTCTATCGTCTTTCTTCTTTTTCTTTTTTTTTTCGATGCAATTTTTTTTCATTGTCTTTATTCTTTTCCTCTTTTTTTACGTCATTTAGATTATGGTAACCAAATATAAAAGATCGTGTATAAAGAATCTTAAAAAAATCGTTTAGATTGAAGTAACCAAATCTAAACGATTGTGTAAAAAAATAAACGATCATATACCAAAATAATTTTAAAAAATCGTTTAGCTAAATATAAACGATCGTGTACTAAATTTTGAAAATAAAAATCGTTTAGATTTTGGGTAGCTAAATCTAAACAACCAAATCTGATGGTGTAACCATTAAACGATCGTGTAACAAAATTAAATGATAGAATTGAAAAAAATAAATCGTTTAAATTTGGCTATCAAAATCTAAATGATCGTGTAACAATATATTACACGCGTTGTTGATGGGGTATTTTTGGTATTTTCCATTTTAGACCTGTGAGTTTTTTTTGTTTTCAAAATTATTCTATGCAATGTAAATATTTTACCGTTCTGTTATATTTTTTAAAAGACCACTAAATAAATCAATTAATAAAAGACTTTTCTTGAAATTGTGGAAAGAACAATTTTCATTATTAATTATAATTTGGGATCTTTTAAAAAATATAACAAAGCAGTAAAATATTTACATTGTATAGAACAATTTCGAAGACGGAAAAAGCCCACAGGCCCATCGTGAAAAATACCAAAAATGGCCCGTGAACCACGCCGTCAACAATGTGCGCGTAATATATTTGGTACACGATTGTTTAGATTTGGTCGTTTAGATTTGATTACAATTTATTTTTTCAATTCTATCGTTTAATTTTGTTACGTTTAAATTTGGTTACACAATTGTTTAGATTTGAACCCAAATCTAAATGATTTTTTTCAAAATTTGGTACACGATCGTTTAGATTTGACTTGGCACACGATCATTTAGATTTGGCTAAACGGTTTTTTTAGTTCTTTTGGTACACGATCGTTTACATTTGTCTACACGATGATTTATTTTTTTTACACGATTGTTTACATTTGGCTACTCCAATCTAAATAATTTTTTTCAAGATTCTTTATATACAATCTTTAAAATTTTACTATTTTTTGTACAGGGTCGTTTAGATTTGGTTACTCAAATTTAAACGACGCAAAAAAACAAAAGGAAAAAAAAGATTCTTTATACACAATCTTTTAGATTTTACTATTTTTTGTACACGGTCATTTAGATTTTGTTATTCAAATTTAAACGACGTAAAAAAAAGAAGAGGAAAAGAAAAAATACATGTAAAGAAATCGAAGCAGAAAGAAAAAAGGAGGAAGACGATGAAAGAAATCGCAGCGAGGAGAAGAAAAAAGACGGAAGAACAAATCTGAAATATTTAAAAAATAACTAATTTTACGAGTTTTGTTACCTGAGCCGTAAATTGTTCGGTGTTTTGTTACATTTATTAAAATTAACCTTATAAATTTCTTATCTTATATTTAAGGCAAAAAAGAAAGAATAGTATGTTTTCATTCAATAATGAATTGAATGGGGCTCTTTATGGCTTTGAAAAATGCAAATGGACACCCATCCCTAATATTTAAAATAATTTTAATGGATTTTCTTTTTCCTTCTTTTTCCGTGTAATTTCGTATAATTTATTTTTAAAATTATATTTGATTTAGAGTAATTATATATATATATATATATATATATATATATATATATATATATATATATATATATATATATATATATATATATATATATATAAAGAAATTATTTAAATAACAAAGCAGTTAATTAAAATATGGGGTCTTTTAAAAAATATAAAAAAGCGGCAAAATACTTACAATTTATAGAATAATTCCGAAAACAGAAAAAGCCTAAGAGGCCCACCATGTAAAATACCAAAAATATCCCGTCAACTATGTTGTCAATCACGTCGTCAACAACGCACACGAAATATATTTGCGATCGTTTAAATATGGCTACAATCTATCTTTCAATTCCATCATTTGATTTTGTTACACAATCGTTTAATTTGGTTACACAATCGTTTAAATTTGGTCTTGGGGACCCAAATCTAAATAATTTTTTCTTCTTCAAAATTTGGTATACCAATTTTTTAACTCTTTTGGTACATGATCGTTTAGATGTCTGTAAACGATGATTTATTTTTTTTACACGATCGTTTACTTTTTTTAAACGATCGTTTATGTTTGGCTACTTAATCCAAATAATTTTTTTTTCAAGATTCTTTATACACGATTTTTTATTTTTTTTACACAAGCGTTTAATTTAGTTACATTTAAATTTGGTTACACGATCATTTAGATTTGGGGACCTAAATCTAAATGATTTTTTTTCAAAATTTGGTACACGATTTTTTTAATTCTTTTAGTATACGATCGTTTAGATTTCTCTAAACGATGATTTATATTTTTTACACGATCGTTTACATTTCGCTACTCTAATGCAAATGATATATTTTTCAAGATTCTTTATACATGATCTTTTATTTTTTTTTACACGATCGTTTACTTTTTTTTAAACGACCATTTATTTTTTTTTTTAAACAATCGTTTACATTTGGCTACTCCAATTTAAATGATTTTTTTCAAGATTCTACACAATCTTTTATTTTTTCACACAATCGTTTACATTTGACTACTCCAATCTAAATGATTTTTTTTAAGATTCTTTATATACGATCTTTTATTTTTTTTTACACGATTGTTTACTTTTTTACATGATAGTTTATATTTGGCTACTTCAATCTAAATGATTTTTTTCAAAATTATTTATACACAATCTTTTAGATTTTGCTATTTTATTGTACACGGTCATTTAGATTTGGTTAACCAAATGTAAACGACGTAAAAAAAAAAGAGAAAAAAAAGACGATAGAAAGAAATCGCAGCAAAAAAAAAAGGAAAAGTAGAAAGATGATGGAAAAAAAACGAAAAAAGAAGAGGAAAATGAGGAAGACAAATTAAACGATGTAAATAAAGAATTGAAAAATAAGAAAGATGATGTAAAGAAATCGTAGAAAAAAATAGGAAAGAATAAAGACGATGAAATATATCACAGGAGGAAGATGAAACAAATCGTAGGAGGAAGACGATTTCATCGCGAGGAAGAGAAGAAAGATGGAAGGACAAACTTAGAATATTTAAAAAATGGCCAACTTTATGGGTTTTGTTATACGAGCCATAAATAGTTTGATATTTTGTTATATTTATGAATGTTTCCCTAAAAATATTAATAAAATATAATAAAACATTACAATCTATTACAATAAACTACTATTTATGTCTATTATGACGTAGATATAAATAGTAGTCTATTTGTGGTCTATCATAGATAGATTGTGATATTTTTATATATTTTTAAATATTTTTATTTATTTTTCTATATTTGATATATGTATATATAAGAAACCAAAAAAAGTAAGGGTAGTAATAAATATGTTAGAGGTTAAAATAGTGAAAAATATGAATTGGTTTTGAGTCATAAATCTAATATCTATTGGTTGCAAGGACACATTTATTGGAAAATAACAAACAAACAAAAAGTGAAACGGTGGAAAGCAAAGCAAAAAAAAAGTGAAACAAGTGTGAAATATTTCACTACTAGAAAAAGACCTTTTCTTGACGGTTGATTTTTTCTTTTCTTGACGGTTTCTTGAAAAACCGTCAAGAAAGGGGATGTTTAATGAAAAAACCGTCAAGAATTTTGATTAAAAGGCGGAGGGGAGGCAATTTACAGAATTCTTGACGGTTTTGAAACGTCAAGTAATATGCAATGTTTCCTTGACGTTTTGGAACCGTCAAGTTGTTTATTTTACATTTTTGACATTTTTAAAACGTCAAGAATTATCATGAGTTTGATATTCTTGACGTTTTTTTAAAACGTCAAATGTATATATTTATCCTTGACGTTTTAAAACTGTCAAGAAATGTCGTTAAATTCTTGACGTTTTAAAACGTCAAAAAATTTCATTTTCAAATTTATTGATATTTCTTGACGTTTTAAAAACGTCAAGAATGTTTTTAAAAAAAAAAACCTATTTTTTTAAAAATATATTATTATTTTATTATTATTTTATATTATTTTATATTATTTTTTAAATTTTTTAAATTTTATTATTATTATTAAATTTATTTATCTAAAAAAACCCTAGAGGCGTGGCTTTCATTCTTCTTCTTCCTCATCGCGAAAGGCCACCGCCTCGCGCCATTCCCCTCCGTATCACCTCCGCGTCTCTTCGACGACGACGAAACCTTCGACGACGAAACCTTCGACGATGACGACGACCACCGCCGTATCACCTCCGCGTCTCTTCCGATTCGACGACAGCAGCTTCGACTACAACCGCCGCGTCTCTTCCGACGACAACCGCCTGACGACAACCGCCGCATCACCTCATTCATCGACGACTACCCAGCCGTAAGTCATTTTATCATAGTTTTGATTTATGAGTTTGAGTTCAAAATTGAAGTTACTTGGCTGCCATGGTTCTGATTTCTGAGTTCAAAATTGAAGTCATTTTATCATAGTTTTGATTTCTGAGTTTGAGTTCAAAATTGAAGTGACTTTGCTGCCATGGTTTTGATTTCTGAGTTCAAAATTGAAGTCATTTTATCATAGTTTTGATTTCTGAGTTTTGATTTTGAGTTCATAGTTCATTTTATCATACTCATTTTGTCATTTTATCACAGTTTTGGAAGGATTTGAAAGAGAGAAGAAGAAAAATTATATGGAGGGTGTTGTTTGTTTCTTGTAAATGGTTGCATAAAAAGTTGGGGGGGGGGGGGGGAGGTTGTTTGTTTGTTTCTTGTAAATGGTTGCATAAAAAGTTGTAAGTTTGTTGTTTGTTTCTTGTAAATGATTGCATAAAAAGTTGTAAGTTTGTTGTTTGTTTCTTGTAAATTTGCTTTATACCAAAAATGACATACAAGCTAATATGTTTACCAATTGAACTCCATGTTCTCGAATGAAGAAGGATGGTTCAAATGAAGTTTATGTTGATCGAGCTAAACTATGGAAGAAAGCTCGAGTTAACAAGCAAGAACAGTACGACAACGACGACATTCAGCAAGTCGTCCATAAAATTGTAAGTCATTACATGTAAATCACACATTTCAATTATCCATTACATAAGCAATCATTTCTATAACTTACATTAATTTTTCTATCTTTTTTAGGATGAGATATCAATGAATACAGATTCATCATCTGTGAATAGACACTGTTCGAATGATGTATTAACACAAGCATTGGGTACGAAAGAGCACAATGGTCGTGTGCGTGGGGTTGGTGGATACGTTACTCCAACAACGTACTTTCATTCAGTTAAGAAAACATCAAAAGATGAGGCGAACATTCTAGTTGAGAATGAAGAGCTCCGTAGGCGAGTTAGTGAATTAGAGGCACAAATTCGCTCAAACTTATCTACACCGTTGTCTGCACATGGGAGTTGTTCAAGGCCAATAGTGTTAGAGGGGATTGAAGAGAAGGGTAAGAGAATAGAAGTGGAATCGTTGGACAAACCAAAACATAAGGAAAAGAAAGGGAAGGAGGTGATGAAGATGAATGAACCAGAGTTGGACGTCTTGAAGGTATGTAATCCACTATTAAACTCGAATGTCTAATATTGTACGTCTTACTGAATTTGGATGTTCTTGAATTAGGAGAGGGACTTAATAAAAATGCCTACAGAAGTTGTATGTGAATCGACATCAACTTTGCCATTAGCGTTGAAGTCGATTCTCAGATATGCTGAGAAGGTAATGGAGAAAGATTCCAGCATCACTTTTTCACTACCTGCTGACCTTTTTGGCGTTAGTCGAAAGACTTCTGTGCTTCGAGAGGATATCGTTGATCTTTGTAACATGAACGAAGTGAAAACGTTTACATTGGTGGCCTATATGATGTAAGTCAATTTCATTCCTTTGCATCTAAATTTATGTATCTCTTTTACGAGTTTATATATTTTGTAGGTACTTGTATTCGTCTGTTAGTGGTTCGAAAGAAAATATGCAGTATGTCTTTGTAGATCCGTCCCTGATCTCTTCTGGAAACACACAAGAATCTCGAATTCGAAACTTGTGTAGTAGATTGATGGTGTCCAAACCCGACCAAGTAGTTCTTGCTCCTTTTAATCCCGGGTAAGTTTAGTTAGGGTATTGGTTGCATTTACAATAAAATAGTACTTACATTTTTGTATAATTAGGGGTCATTGGGCACTGCTTGCTATAAATGCGTATGAGGATACAGTGTTTTACCTTGACTCGCTAAGGACGACATCAAAAGTAACTACAAGATATGTAACCGACACGTAAGTTTAATCTTTTATATCATGTAGTGCTCTTAATTCTAATGCATGTACAATATTCTAAGATATGTGCAATCTTATCTTGGCAAAACAGAGCAATAGCAATATTTCACTCGCAAAAGAACATTAATAAAAGCAGGAAACAAACTTTATGGCGAACAGTAAAGGCAAGTATAAATATTTAAATTCAATTGTATTTTGTAGATAACTAGCAATTAAGACTAGTCCGTTATTCTAATTTATTGTTTTTATAGTGTCCACTACAAGTCGGGAGCACTACGTGTGGATACTATGTCATGAAGTATATGAGAGAAATTGTAAATAGGGGAAGCATTGTCATCTCGGATTCGGTATGTTATATATCAAACTATTTCTTTTGTACGTATAATAATTTTCATGAATACTAATTCATTTATTTTGCATGTCTACAGATTGATACACGAAAATCATACTCACAAGCCGAGTTAGATGAGGTGCGGGTTGAGTTGGTAGAGTTTTTGGGTTCGTACATGTGATCTAGGACTTATGACGTCATCTCTGCAAAAGGAAATTAACTTTATTTTTTGTGGCTGATTTTTTGAAATGTTCATATGGAGGGTAGAGGTTAATTGATATACTTTTGAGACTTTGTAGAGGATTAGAGTTTAGGTGAATTGTTGATAGGTGAACTGTTCATATATGTAGGGGGTTGCCATTATGAAAGTTCACGGATTGGGGATGATATACTTTTGGGCTAGGTTAGTTAAATAGATGATGTTTAGTTCAATTCTTGGAAATCTGTTAAAATTGTTTATATATATATATATATTGGTTTTGTAAATGATATATGAATATGATGCAAAGTTTTGGAAATGATATTGAATGGATGATGTTTAGTTGCCATTTGATGTATATTTGTTGTTTATATGTAGTTGAATTTTTGGACCAATGGGAGCATAATACAGGAAGAATAATATAAAATAAATTACAAATAAAAAAATGAAAAGTTGCTTGACGGTTTTCAAATGTCATTAACAATATATTTCTTGATGGTTTGCAAATGTCATAAATAACAAAATTCTTGACGGTTCTAAAATGTCATTAAAAAGCACTCTTGACGGTTCCAAATGTCATGGCAAAGAGTACTCTTGACGGTTATTAAATGTCATGAAAAATGAACTCTTGACGGTTTGTAAATGTCATGAAAATTGAATACTTGACGGTTTTAAAATGTCATGAAAAATTTACTCTTGACGGTTTTGAAATGTCATGAATAATCGTATTCTTGACGGTTTTCGGGCTTCATCATCTCATTCTTGACGGTTTAAAACAGTCATAAAAACGTATTCTCTTGACGGCTCTCAACTGTCATGAAAAATTGAATACTTGACGGTTAAAAAGTGTCAACGATATCAATTCTTGACACTTTTTACAACCGTCAAGAAAATGGCCTTTCTTGACAGTTTAAAACCGTCAAGAGAGTCAGTTTTTGTAGTAGTGTTTGTTTTACTTGATATTTATCTAATTATTTATATTAATTGTTATTTAATTTAGGAAAAAACTATTGTTTATGTAATATTTTTTGAAGTATTTATAAATATAGCAAAATATCATAAAAATTATGTGATAGATAAATATAAACTACTATTTATATCTATCATGATATAAATAGATACATATAGTAATCTATCTGTAATCCATCTTGGTTTATCATAGTTCATCTTAGATAGACTATTATATTTTAATATATTTTGTAAATATTTTGTTTTATTTTTCTATATTAAAAAGTAACATTTTATTTTTCTATTTCCTTTAGTTTTTGTATAAGTAATTAAAAGGAAGAAGAAGCATTTTCACTTTTAGATTTCACTCTTTTAAATGGAGTAACTAGACATTGTATTAATTAAGGTAAATTACAAATTCAATCATTGAATTTTGAGATTTGTACATAGTTGATCAATGAACTAAGGATGTTGAAATGATCTACAACTCAAACAACATGGACTATGCTACCGATAAAGATTGAGTTGAGTTAGTTATATTTTCGAGTAGGATTGGGTTTGAGTTGTACTTTTGAAAATTTTGGATTGACCTAACTCAACCCGAATTTATATATATATATATTATAATTAATAAATATTATTACTCATTTATATTAGTTTTAACTTTGTAATAAATATCTTGAATTTTGATTTTTAACATTTTAATTTTATGAAAATTTAGTTGTTAGTATGTGTTATAGACAAATTTAAATATTTAAGTTAATAAAAGGTTAATTTACATAAATATAACACAACTAAAAAATATTTATGACATGTAACAAAAAACAAGAGCTCATGAAACCGGTATAATATTTTCATAATTTCCAAGTTTGCCCCTTGTGCCATTTCTCTTTTTTCTTCTTCCTTCCTTGCAATTTCTTCTCTTCTAGATTTCATCATCTCCTCTTCCAGATTTTTTTTCTTCTATTTTTAGACGATTTATTCTTCTGTTCAAATCTTCTCTTTCATCTTCACCATTTTCGACAAGATTCTTTGAAGCTACCTTATCTTCCTCATATTCGAGAATATCAAGATCGTTTAAATGTCATTTTAACATGATCTAATGATCGAATACCATTGGCAACAGGATCATTTGCCATGGTCAACAAGATCGTTTAAATTTAAAGCCCTTTTTCTATTATTTAAAAGAACTACACGATTGTGTTAATATGATAATCTAAACGGTCACTTACTATAATCAATACGATCGTTTAACATCGTCAATATGATCATTTAGATTTAAAGCATCTTTTCCATCGTTTAAAAGGAACTACATGGAATTAAGTTTTAGTTAGTTTAATTAGTAAAGTAATTAGGTATTTAAATTAAAACCAAAATTGTGGTTCATTCTTCATGTATTTTAAAAATAAAAAATATTGAAACTATTTATAAAATATAGCAACAACCATCAAATCGTCTAAAGCCTATACAAATTTGTTTTACTATATTTTATAAATAGTCTCTTTTTTTTTTCTTTTCTTTTTGGTGCCTATAACTATTTTCCTAAGTAAAAACTAATCTTATTCCATAGCTATTAAATTAATTGATTAAGTATGAAAGAATAATACAAGAGTACATTAATTTATGTAAAAGAAATTGGGAGAAATTAATTTTAAGATGGGTGAAACTATAATATTGAATATACTTTATAAACTTTGGTTTGAAAATATGAACGAAATCTAATTGGTATAGGAAGTACGAATGTAATCGGGTCAGGTCGAGTGGGGTAATTTTTTTCCTTCCTTCGTTCCTTCCTTCCTTGTTGGTATAGGAAGTACGGGTGTAATCAGGTCGGGTCGATTTCCTTCCTTCCTTCCTTCCTTCCTTCCTAGAGCATCACAGATGTAACAGTCTACCTAGAGCATCACAGAAGCAACAAAACGTAAGTCCTTAAACTTGTATAGTAAATCACAAAAAAGGTATTCTCAATTTATATAAATCATACATAAAATTCTGTTTGGCCTACAATTAAATCCATTATTTGTATTACGCCTTGTTCTTATAACCTAAAGTGCTTCAACTTTAAACCCAAAGTGCTTCCATCACTATGCTTCAAGAACCTAAAAAAACAATAAAGATTCGATATTTAACAAGTTAACAATCTAAAACAAAGAAATGTAAATAAAGATTTGAGAGTAGGAATTTATACCATACAGTCGTGATTCAGATTCTTAAATGCAGCTTCCATCTCCTTTTTTATGTTTATGAATTCTAGATCAAAATGACAAATTGTTAGCTTAAATGAGATACTTTAAAATTTTAAATGCATACTTAATATAATATATATATATATATATATATATATATATATATATATATTACCTCCATCAATTTCTTTAGTCATGTCATCCAAAGGTTTAGATTGAATCCAAACTTCAACACAAATGAGTGCCTGTCACACCCCCTCCCGGACTACCTGCTACCTTAGACCGAAAGATGGCGTGAAGCCGACGAACAACGTTATTCTGTACCTGTATCTGTCGACTCTGCTTAAAACTTTTATGTGATGAACTTGCCAATCTAGTATATAAACTATTGTACATGCCACAAAACACATCGGATCCTAGGCTAGTCAAACACAGCTAGTCAAACACATACATGAAGTGTACCTCAAAATTTACCAATTTCACGAGTAAACCTAAAGACACCTTAATCAAAATATAACCAACAAAATTTACACAACTACAGCTCCTAAAGCTTATACAAACTGTGGAGTATCTATAACATACAAGGGTGTGAATACATCACAACGCAACAGACTTTATGCCCAACTCAAAACACGTACTGGCAATCGATAATGAAGCTTCCGCAGACTAAGGCAGTCTATCAGGCACCGGGAAGTCGATCTCTACCTGGAAAATGGGTAAAACATTTTGGAAAGGGTGAGCTATGGAGCTCAGTGAGTGACTCAGTTTAAAACTATGAATTTAAAGATAAGAGCACGTGAAAACTTTACACATATAAATCTGTTTATACAAGTCGTAAATGTAAATGTGTAATAGTAAGAATAGCTTCCTTAAATACTCAGCATGTTCATCATTGAAATCTAGCAAGGCATATCAAGTATATCGAAGCATTTTAACTAACATGACGAATCTACGTTGTGTAGGGTACACCTAGTACAACAACGTTTACAAGCACTACGATGTAGTGGGGCCCGCCCAGCACTTCCATCGTCTTTGTCGTAGTGGGGCCCGCCCAGCACTCACGACAGCATCGTTGTTACGGAGTACACTCAACGTCAACAACGAAATCTAACCAGTGTGCACACGGTAATCTCTAGCCTCAGGCTCAAGATCTCAGTCATGTAGTTAATGAAAATTTCATAAATCATCATAAAATATTAAAACATGCCTGCTTATAAATTTTTACACAAAGCTCGAACTTTACTCAGCTCTTTCGTGGAAAATTGTAGTTCTTAAAACAAAACTTCATACTAATTCATGCTTTGCTTAAATTATTGTGGTTTAAATACTTTCCAAACATTTAATATCTACGTGCTAGCATAAATTTCTTTAAGAAATCTAGTCTCCAAATGTATACTTGAAAATAGTCATGAAATTCAAATACCTTTCATGGCTTCGTAAATAAACATTTATCGCATTCAATCATAATAACAGTTATGGAAAATATTTCAAAGTTGGTTTTGTCACTCACAGTCTTGGGCTAGATCCTTGGTCTATAAGCTCGGTTTAATTCTTCTCGGCCTGCCAACAACCCAACCGAGTATTAAAACCTTAAACATTCTGGTTTCCTAAAGATATACATAACATGTCGCACCAAAGATGACGCTCACGAAAACAAAGCTTAAGAAATAAAATCCTATTTCAACAATTCTCTAAAATTTCCAGATTTCTAACATAAACTTCAAAGAACTATAACTTTCTCAATACTTAACCAAAATGAGTGTTCTTTATATCAAACTCTTCATTATGAGATCCTCTAAAACTTACCTGAAGACATATAAATCTTATTCCCCGTGCATAAACACATATAACCCTCAAAACAGAACCACATCCAGAATCGCGCGCACACGACCTCTTTAACTTGTTCCTACAATTTAACCAATTTTTAGTCGTTTTTGGTTTACAATTTCTTCATGAAAGTTGTAGTAAATTGAATAAGCTTTCCAACCATACCAAATAAAAATTCTAACTCCACCGATACACTCTGAAATACAAGAAAAACCAGAGACCTCCTGATTTCGAGTGAAAACCAACTGCCCTGTTTTCTTCATCAAAAAGCACCAAATGAAAATCCGAATTTGCTCCAACGTTCTTCATAAAGTTTGTTTAAAAATGAGTTAACTTTCAGTAAATGTAAATCTCACCTCTTAATTCCTTTTGAAGAGTTCAAACCGAATTAAAAACCAGTGATGTGCAGAATGAACTAAAATTCAGCCATTGATACACTTTGCTTGAGTTCTCCTCCTCTTCTTCAACCTAAAAATTCTAGTAAAATTTCTCTTCTTCTTCCAAACTCTCTCTTAGAAGTTCTCTGCAAATTGAAGAAGGAAAAAGAAAAAAAAAATAAAGGGAACTTGGATGTCTTCAAAGTTGGCGGTGAAGGGAAGAGAAGAAGAAGAAGAAAAGAGAAAATGAAATTTTCTTCTCCTTTTCTTCTTTTTGTCCTTTCTTTTCTTTCTTTTCTTTAATTAATTTAATAAAACTATTTAATATATAAATATATATATTTATATTTACACTTAATTTCCATTTTTTTTTCTTTTTTTTTTCCACATTTAAAGAAATTAAACCAAGAAAATATCGGGTTTATAGTGCCTCTGTTGTAACGCCCCAACTTCAACACAATGAAGCCCAGCTGTCGTGCCACGTTCGTCTGCCATGAATCAACCCGAGTCGCTGCACCACGTTTGTCCGCCATGAATCCAGCCGAGCCGCCCTTGTTTCTCTTCCCATCCGCTGTCGTTTGGCTCGATTTGTGTTCTGCCGCTTCTTGTCTCATTGTAAGTTTCGAGGTAAGAACGAAATTGTGAGTTTCTTAGCATTTTCCTAGTCGAGTTAAGTTTAATTGCTAAATTAAAATGTTGGATTAATTGGGCTCATTATCATGGACTTTGATCAAGGTTTGGAAGTCGTTTCTTGTAACCACGACGACATTGTTTAGAGTTTGATTCTCCTTTTTGCTTGGGTAAGATTTGAAGTTTATAAATTGGAAGGCTTGTTTGGGAAACATGTTCGTTTTAGTATTTAAATTTCATGTGTTATGTTTAGGTTGGTTCGTTGGATCCTAGTTGATTAAGGAACGTAGCTTAATCTCGAGGTAAGGGTTCCTACTACTGGACTCAAATTTGAAACTGGAATGTAATACATGCTACGAAAGTATAATTCAGAGATCTCAGTAAATTGTTGTTTTGTGTGCTCTTATGAAAGTAGTATTGGTATTGTTTTTCTTGAATGGTTTTGGATGACACAATCACTAAGAGTAGTTTTGATTTACATTGATGGGTCGTGCTGTTGATTATTAGTGAGGGTGAGGAATTGGTTGTTATCTGTAACTCGGGTTATTGTTGGTTTGTGCTGTTGTTGGTTTAGTTTTATCTGGACGTTCTGTGTAACCTATGCCTAATGTTGGGTTGTATTGTTAATGGACTATGGACTTGGGGCTGTCAAGTGTAGGTTGTATATTTACTGATTAGTTGTGTCGCAAATTAAATTAGATGTTATGTCCAGGATAGATTACTTGTAGCTGTATTAGTATATGGACTGAGGCAATGTGATTGTCAGGTGTAATTGCACAATGTTGAGTGGACTTACTGACTGAACCTAGACAGTTTGACTGACTACATTTAGAGACTGGACTGTAGTTGAGATTGTTGCGTTATGACTGTTGTAGGCTGTTGAGATTGAATTTAGAGAATAACTGTTACCTTTATCTATAATGTAGTGTATTCTGTAGGCACGGTGTTCTATGGGATTACCCCATGTTGTGTATCCTTCAGGAGCACTAGACTGATATGTGTATCCTTCAGAGGCACTATACTGATTGTAACACCTCAAAAAATAAGATAATTTTGGAGTTAATTATCTTAGTTTTGTTTAATTAGATTTAATTTATTGGGGGTTATTTTGAATTCATTTAATAAAAAGTATTTGATTTTGTGGGAATTGAAATTAATTAAATATTTGTTGGATGAATATTTAATTAATTTAGAGGTTTTGGCATGTGTTGTTTGTTGAGATTTTGATTAAATAGTAGGTTAAGAGGATTAAGTAAAGTTGTGGATTTTTAGTGTTGTTGAAGTTGAATTAAATAATTATGGATGTTATTTAATTAAATTGTAGAGTGTTTGTTGGAGATTTGATAATTGTATGTATATATGGAAATATATATATAATTATTATGTTGAAGAAAAAGATAATTATAATTGTTGAAATATAATTATTTAAGAAAAAGATAATTTGATTTTAGAGAAAAGATATTATTAAGGGAGAAAAAGGAAAATAATTATATTTTGGGTAAATATAATTATTTATAAAAGGATGTTTATTTTCGAGAAAGATAAATAATAAATAATTATTGTGGAAGATAATTAATTATTTTGGAGGAAGATAAATAATAATTAATTATTGTGGAAGATAATTAATTATTTTGGAAAAAGATAAATAATAATTAATTATGGTGGAAGATAATTAATTATTTGAAAGAAAGATAAATAATAATTAATTATTGTGGAAGACAATTAATTATTTTGGAGGAAGATAAATAATAATTAATTATTGTAGAAGATAATTAATTATTTTGGGAAAAGATAATGAGAATAAAGATATATGTATCTTTTGGTATTATATATATATCCTAAAAGGAAAAGGAAATAATAATAATAAATATTATTGTTATTATTTGGTTTTATAAATAGCATTGGAATGCTTAAATTAAAAAGAAAAGAAAAAAGAGAAAGGTTCTTCATCTTCTTCACTAAGATAACCTTCTGCCGCCGCCGCCTCACCAGTTTTAGTTATGATTGGTTCCTTTGACAAACCTTGAAAAATTGATGAATTTTCTCATCAAGGTTTAGACAATTTTTCAACCTCCATTTGGTTAAGTTTGAATATGCTTTAATTGGGAAATTACTGTCAGCAAAGAAATAGTTTTAGATAATCTCCAGGTAAGAGATTCTACTACTGGACCTTCGAACTAAATTTAAGAGACTGCATGTATTTACGATTATGCATTGATGGTAGCTAAGATGCATAACTTGATGCTATTGATAATGACTGTCATTATATGGATGATTGATGATGATGACTGGTATGTTTATGATGTTTATGATACATGATATATTGATCACATGAATAAGAACGTTATGATTAATATTCATGTTATGTTATGATGTTTATGATGATGTTACATGCTTCTGATTGTGGTGTGTTTGTTAACTTTGTCTGTTAAGCTTTTTACTCCACCTGTATTGTGGTCCTATCTATGGGGTCACTCGCACGACTAGAGGTGTTCCTATGGGATCACTCGCACGTTTTAGGGGTGTACCTACGGATCACATGCATGGTTAGGGGACAGTTATATTGTGTATACGGATCACTCGCACGACTAGGGGTCTTCCGATGGGACCACTCGCATGATTAAGGGTGTACCTACGTATTACATATATGTTTATGGAGTATGTACTTGCGATCACTCGCACGACTAGGGGTGTTCCTACGAGATCACTTGCACGATTTAAGGGTGTTCGTACGGTCTCACTTACTCAGGTTTGCAACATTGGACACACGACGTTATGATTATGTTTTTAACAGAAAGTTAACAGATCACCTAGCGTGACTAGTAGTGGGTCCCTTACTGAGTATATTTATGTACTCACTTTTTCCTATGCTTAATATTTCAGGCTAAGGTTAAAAACTTAAGAAGCTGGCGAGCGACAGCGAGGGATCTGTGGCATGCCATAAGGGACACAGTTCAGCTTCCGCACTCATTTATATGTCTTTCAGTATTTTTAAATTTTAACCATTTTACTTAAAGATTTTGTCTCATTTATTTGTTTTAGTTCTTTAAAATTCTTATAACCTGCGAGTCACGTTTTCAAATTATTTTTGTTAATTTTGATAATCTTATGTTTTTGTGAACGTCTTGATATTAATTTTATAAAGATTTTAGTTATCCTCTTTTCAAAAAAGTGTCTTTTGATGTTTATCTTTTGAGTAATGACCTTAACTTAGTTTAAAAAGTTCGAGTCGTTACACTGATATGTGGATCCAGCGGGACCACTAGACTGATATGTGGATCCGGCGGGACCACTAGACTGATATGTGTATCCAATGGGATCACTAGACTGATATGTGGATCCTACGGGAACACGAGACTGTATGTTGCAGAGTACCCCTTAATAGGAAGCTAACCGTTGTTTTCCCTTAGCAGGACCAGTAGTGGGTCCCTTACTGGGTATACTTTTATACTCACCCTTTTTGTTTAACTTCTTTCAGGTAAGGGTTTCGCACGAGGTAGATCGGCAAGGGGCAAGAAAGATGTGTAAAGGCCATACGGGGATGCCTAGTTTTATTGCTTCTGCTTATTAATTTTGTGTTTTCGTTTTAAGGATTTTTAAATTCAAGTTTTGGTTAGGATATTTGTTTAATTGTTTTGTTTGAACTTCATAAGTTATGTTTGAAACTTTCGAAATTTATTTGAAATAGGGCCCGAAGACGATTTTATTATATCTTGAGTTTTAATGAACTTTTGAATGGAGCCTTTGTTGAATTTTTATGAACAAATGTCGTGTCTTAGTAGTAGGTAGTGACCTCAACTTAGTCTGAAAAGTTAGGTCGTTACATCTGCAGTTTGAGAAGTTAATGAACTTTGAAAAGAATCTAACACCCGTCCTCCAGTGCTAAAGGCTGACTCAAAAGGAGCAGTTGGTGTAGGAATACTGTAGATGTCCCTAGCTACTTGGTTAATGATCTTAAATCGAAAGGAATTCACCTTCCACCAATTTAGCAAATCTAACTATTCATTTTCTATACGAGCCTCATCTAGATAACGAATCACCTCTATTTTAGTATCATCTAGACATATTTTGTTACTTTGTTTAAATTTATCATGAACAGTAGCAGTGCCTTATAAGATCCACCATATGAGATTGAAGGTATTTCACTTTGACTTTGAAAGTGAAATCGTGCAATAGGTGTACATGATTGTGTTTGTGAATATTTTTCTTTTGATATTGACATTCTCATATAATAATCATCACACAAACGACGAAATGCTTCTGAAACCTTGTTCTTCCATTTTTTTGCACAATCTTTCCTAAAAAAATCACCAAAACAATAATTCATATAAGCCAGCTTGTACTTAGGGTCAAGAACTATAAAGACATATAATAATAAGTTGGTTTTCTCACTGGTACTTATACCCCAATACTTGTTGAATTTTGTTTACATGCTTAATGTCATCTGATTCAATAATACATTCTCATACAACAAGTATTCATGAATTAATTCTTGGATAAAAAGAATTCGTGAAAAAATATGTTTGAAGTCACAGACATAGATGCATAAAACTTCAATGTTACCTTTGAAAATTTTTTTACGAACTTTCCAAACACTTTGCATCATCCCAATCTTCAGTGGTAGGAATATCATCATTTTGCAAATAACTAGGGTCATGCGCCTCTAATCTTTCAAATGTCTTTTGACACTTAATTGCGCCATCCAATATAGTGAAAGTTGAATTTCATCGTGTTGGAACATCCATTGTAAGACAATTTTTTTGTTGACATCTTATCTTATTTAGCAAAGTCTTTAAATATTTGCAGTCTTGCAGGAGATGACCTAACATACTTCACAACATCACTAACAATTAAATTAAGGATATGAGCACAACATCTAACGTGAATAAATTCACCATCCAACACCAACCCATTTTTGCCTCTAAACATTTTAACTAAATATGCAATGCCTAAATTATTTGAACTTGCATTATCAATTGTTACAGTAAAGAGCCTATCACCCCAAGTTTCTAAACTCTTTTCAATAGCTCTACCTATTGTATCTCCTTTATGATAAGCTATTTGATAAAAGTTCAAAATTCTTTTGTGCAAGTTCCAATCATCATCAATGAAATGAACCGTTATAATCATATAATTAATATTCTACACAGAAGTCCATGTATAAGTTGTTAAACAAACTAGGGCCACTTTGAGTTAATGCCCTTTTTTAACTTTTTTTCTCCCTCATATACATTTGAAAACAATCCTTTGCAATAGTTACTCTTGATGGAATCACAAACTTTGGATTTAATGCTTGAAAAAATTGATGAAATCCTTCACTGTACAAACTGAAAGAGCAATTCATCTAAGATAACCATACTAGCAAGTATTGTTCTACAATTTTCTTGAGTGAAGGATGTAGCCATCAAACTACTTTAAAAATCTCCCTCTCATTCCACTTATCTTCTAAAGGATTTGCATACTTCTTACCTTTCTCTAAATGTCTTTTTAGATTAGTTGTGTATCATTTCTTTTGGAATCACAAGCATATGAAGCCCCCACAGTGTTTACAAGCAACCTAGGATATTTAGGATCACATCCTTCTACTTTTATAAAATGTTCCTATACCGATAATGGTGGTTTAACAAGTTTGTTTATCCCTAACACTGGACTAGAACAACTTTGTTTTGAAGTCTCTTCTACAGAGAATGAAGTCATTCTGTGGAAATAAAATTAAATAATAACATCACATAATGAAACATAGACAATTCCATAAGCATATACGACCATAACAGAAACTCTACCTTAATTTTATCACCATAACAAAAACTACTAAATTAAGCCTCATGATTCTCATTCTATTTCTAAGCATACACAAAACGATTACATTTTATCACAAACACAAATGGGGAATAAAGCGAAGAAAACCCAATAGGGATTTTATCCCCTTTTCACCATAACAGAAACTACCTTAATTTCTCACAAAAAAAAAAAGAAAAAAAAAGAAAAAACTGACATTTACTCAAGTGAAGGACACCCAATAGAGATTTTGGGAGATGAACAATGAATGAAATCAAAAGCTAATAGGGTGACGACCAACGGCTTGTAAGCGAACGACTAGTAAGCTAATGGGGTGAATGACGACAACTTGTAAGCTGATGGGGTGAACGACAGGAACTTGTAAGCTACAAAAAATAAAGAATAAAGAACTGCAAAAACCCACAGACAACAAAGCAAAGATATCGAAGAATAGTAAAAATCATTCCTAACGATGGCGAATGAAAGACAGAAGGAAGGAAGGAATAAAGATGAATGGAGAATGGCGAACGAAAGACAGAAGGAAAGAAGGACGAACAGAAGACAGAATAACGAACGAAATGATACCTAACGAACAAAAGGACGAACAAATGGCAAATGATACACAAAAGATGAACTGAGTTAATTTCAATTTTTAACCTAACTGGTTAACCTCGAACCAAACCAAACTAAACCAAACCGATTCAATTTGATTTTATTTTGTAATATTGTTGTTGTAGTTCGGTCCAACTCGAACCAAACCAATTTGGTTTGTCAGTTCAATTCAGGTTTTTTCACCCTTACGATCAGCTGAAGCATCCGCGTCATTGTTGTTACAATTTGTTCTTGACTCATCCTCTTCGATATCCATGTTATCATCCTCTTGAATTTGACTCTTCTTAAAAGATTTCTCTTGGGGTAATAGCTTGAGTTTAGATACAATGACAGTCTGGAATGATATAATTAACTGGTTGTTAATATATTGTTTATCAAACTTAAGCTTAAATTAAAACACAAATATATATATATATATATATATATATATATATATATATATATATACACACACTTAAGATACACTATTGTTTACCACGTGATACACGATCGTGCACAAATGATCCACAATTGTGTATCCATTATGCACGATCGTGCAGAATTTATAAACGATCGGCCGATTATTTATACACGAGTGCTTAGAATTTATTCATACTTTTTTGTTTTGGAATATTTTGTTATCCAGAATTCGGTAATATGGAGCTTGTGTACAACTCCACCTCAATTATTTAAGGACTTCTCCCTTTCTTGATTTTTAGGCTAGGTATGTACTCACTTAAAGTTGAGAGTGTTTCATAAGCCCACACCTACGACAAATAAACAAATATGTTAATGACAATGTTTAGTTTGCACTTAATTAAAATAAATAAATAACAAAAAGCACCTAAAAAGCAAGTACATAGCCCTTGATGTTATAAAATTCGACTGCTTTGGGATTATTTTCCCTTTTTAACTTATGTGCATCCTTTTTCCCCCGTATAACCACCTTCATATTCCAGAAAAAATGAGCGTAGAAGAAAATTAACCAATTATAAATCTTAAAAACCTCTTCATCAACTCTCCCAAAAAGATCCATATTGATTTGTGTTTTCTTATCCTTCCCCACCATAACAGTTTCAATAAAGAGGGCCAAGGTAACCTTCATAGCATCTTTATTGTTTGTAAAATAAAATTGCTTGAAGGGTTCCTCAATGTCTAAGCACATTTTTTCCTTATCCTTTCGAACTTTTAGTACAAATACACTACAAGAAATAGGGGATCTCCCGATGCCGTCTGGTGTCGGCATTTAAACCCAAAAGCATCGAGCAAGGTTTTCTTGATGTATGTAGCACCATCGGGAAGGCCGCTGAGTGTAGTACATCGAAGGATAAATTGCTGACGCACAAATGGGACGACATTGAGAATGTCTTACTTTCGACGCCGTCAACGGATGTTGGACGTTGGTAGTGGGGGACATCCGACATCCCCTATCTGCATTAGTAGTTCCTTTCTACCGATGTGGCACCCCGACCCATTATCCACATGTCGGGGAAAAAGCACCATCCCCGATGACTTTTGAGCGTATATAAATTAATGTAAATGAATATATATAAATTCTCAAATAGGATATATCAATTTGTAAAATCATGTACGCTATATACCTGAACACTTAACCAATCAGGAAATGCTCGTTGATGTCTTCTATATAAGTCATAAGTGCTTTGAGCTTGACAATGTATCAACCTTAAGTGTGTTCTAAAGTAGATAATTGTAAGTTTGTGTGACTAGAATAACAAAGACTTAAAATAGCTAGTGAAGTATAAAGTTGGGAAATGCATACTTCTAGTAGTCCGCTATTTCATCTACATTGTTGAGGATGTACCAATGTGCGAGGCGTTTCTCTTCCTGTGATAAGGTTCGCAAACTTGACGTTCCTAATGGTCATACTTTCGGCCGAACACTTCAAACTCACCAATAACCTCTTCATCGAGAATGCTATCATCATTTCGTTCATCTTTAGTGAATTGAGTCTCAATTCCACTTAGATATCTTGAATAAAAAGTCACTGATTCATTCATCATATATGCTTATGCAATAAGCCCCTTAGGATGTGCTTTGTTCCGAACAAATTGTTTTAATATGCGTACACTTCTTTCAATGGGATACATCCAACTGTAAGAGACCAGGCCAACAACTTTAGTTTCATATGGTAGGGGAACAACAAGGTGTTTCATTACGTCGAAGAAGGTAGGTGAGAATATTCTTTCCAACTCACAAAGTATGATTATATTATCTTATTGCAATCGATCCAAATCACTTATTTTTATCGTTCTTGTGCACAAGCCATGAAAAAAACCATACAATTCAGGAACATCAATGGACATATTTTTTGGTAGATATGCTCGAACACCAATAGGAAGAAGTCAATGTAGCAAAACATGATAGTCGTGTGTTTTAAGACCTGATATTTTTCAATCTTTGTCGTTCACACATCGTGAGATATTAGAAACGAATTCATAAAAAAACTTAACTGATTTCATATACTTGTAAAATGCAATTAGCTTGTTGCTAGTCAACATGTAACTATAAGGTGTAAATCCTTTCTTATTTTTAAATCTTGTAGGTCCAACCGAACATTCGCGGTATCTTTTGTTTAGCCTTCAATATTCAACAACGTACCAACCAAGTTGTCATAAACATTATTTTCAATATGCATTACATCCAGTTTATGATGTAAGAGTAGCTTGGACTAGTAATAAGGAAGTTCAAAAAAGATACTTCTCTTAGTCCAACGAGGGATGTTTACTCATAACAAAAAATTCAATGAATCTAGTTGTTCTAAGATTTCATGTCCATTCATTACCACTGGAGGTGTCCTACGCTATACCTCGCCATCATGTAGCTTATTTTTACACCAAACATGCTTCTCTGGAAGATAATGTCGATGTCCATGAAAGATATTTTCCCTCTTTTTTCAAATGACGAATTACCTCCCATGTATATGGGACATGTCTGATACCCTTTCGCAATTCACTCGAATAAGTCACCAAACACTGGAAAGTCGTTAATTGTCCACAACAAGGCTGTATACAATTGAAAGAACTGACCGATAAGAGAATCATAAGTAGGCACACCAAACTATAACTCTTTCAATTCCTTAATCAAAGGTTGTAGGTAAACATCAATTTCCCTACCAGGAGATTTTAAACCAGGTATGAGCAATGACATGAAGAAGTTGAACTCTTTCATGCATTTTCAAGGTGACAAATTATAAGGAACTAACACCACATGCCACATAATGTACAAGGTACTCATATTCCCAAACTGATTAGACCCCTTTGAAATTAATCCCTTTACATCAGTTGGATGTCTTAACACATCCTTTGTTTTGACACATTTATCCTTATGTCATCTCATGTCAGACGAGCTTTCTTATGATACAAACAGTCGATGTAATCTCGATGTCAACAAAAAGTGGTGCAGTATCTTATGCCTAATATTTCCCCCTTTGTTGGCACTAACCTTATACCGAGACTCACCACAAGTTGGACAATGTTGCAAATTGCCAAATTCCTTCCAGTACAATATGTAGTCTTACTTACAGGCATGAATAGTCTTGTATCCTAGGACTAAGTCACATAGTTTCGCTGCTTTTAATAGTTTTAATAACATGTTGAAGGACTTATTACTCCAACCGTTGAGAATCTTGATGAATCAACTTAACCAAAAAGTTCAAGGAGGAAAATTCTAAACAACCGAGGTATAGCTCATTGCGTGCTTCATTCAATAACTCTTGAAATATGTTTGGTGTCTCTTATTCTATACCAATATTAAACGACATCTCTTTCTCTAAACCTTCCTCTATTTCTTCTTCATGTTTAATCAAAGCATGTAATCATCAAGCATACCCAACATTTCAAATTCTTCAGGAAAAAAATTAGTACTAGTTCCTTCATCAAATCTTTCTATATCTCTACTCAAGTTCATTAGCTCTCTATGATACACCCAACTTGTATAGGAGGGGGGATATTCCAATTGTTAGTAGATGTCACTCCACACCCTCTAATGAGTCCCAAATTAAGTCCATACGTCTCTTGCATGGACACCTTGTTCATCCGTAATCATCGAGGTGATACTTTGCAACCTATAAAAATTTGGACACTCCCTCTCTATACTCAACTAAGAATTTATTCCTAAGTTTCATTAAATTCTTGTCCATTGTTAGACCTAAAACATAAATAGGTTTGATTAGTCTTATATTCCTCCTCTCAAATGCTCAAACTTACTTCAAGCTATAGCTCATAAGTACTCACCAACATTCATTAAAGCTAAATTTAAACTAAAGAGGCTACCATAACTGTAGGATAACAATAACAAACTAACTGCAAATTAACTTTTCAACTACAAAACGATAAATATAGTTGATAATGCAATAGAACAAAAGTGTAACTTCTTCTCTTTATTAACTTAACAATTTACAGAGTTAACACTTTACAATTGCATTCCCTTTCTCGCAAGGCATAAAAATTAAACTAAGTTATGACCCACTTTTCTTCCTCCGCCTCCTAACCCTGCTCCTTGTGACTAGGGTAATTAGAGGTGTAAAGGACTCATTTTTATCCCTCTCCTTGCTTGCCCAGCAACCATTTCAAGGACAACCTTTAGGGCTTCGTTTACCTGACTCAGTTCTTCCAACCACCAAATTTGGCCTTATCAACCTAGGTGTAGCACTGACGCCTCTTCTGAATTGAGTGGTAGCCCTTACCGTTAAGGAGTGAAGTTTTTACCTATTGACTCCTTAAACGCAAGACAGAATGACATGGCTTGCATGTCACAAAAGTTTACGTAACAACCCATCCTTCTCTCTTGTACTTGGCTTCTATACCTGACACTTATTCTTTCCTTGACTTCAACGCTTGACAACCTGGGGAGGAAAAACTTAAAACGTAAGTCAAAGACTTAGTAAGTGATAAGTTTAGAAAATACCTTTTTGGAGAACAAAACATTTTTAGATATGGCAATAATATCATCGTCATTACATACATATATTTCATATCGCATTAATTCACAAGCCCAAACTTTTATCACATCAAACACAAGCACAAAAGTCGCAATAACTTTCACGTGGATCAAGTCATCAAAGCATTCACCACTTAGGACTTGGGATTCTCCAATCACCTGGACTTGAGATTCACTTCACCAGCATCTTGCGATTTACCTGGGTTTCCACCAGCATCTTGCAATACTCATTCATTTATTAGACCTGGAATTCGCTTTCACCAACATCTCATCGCTTGGACCTGCGATTCATTTTGCCAGCGTCTCGCAATAAACCAGGAATTCACTTTCACCAGTGTCTCACATATCATTCCTCCACTAGATCTGGGATTCATATTCACCAACATCCAACGTCAACAACACATCTTATACTCGCTCAGACCTGGGATTCACTTTCACTAATGTCTCGTGATAGACCTCAGATTTCCACAAGCATCTTGCCAAAGATCTCATTACCACATATTTCACGATTAACAACACCACAAGTGTTAGCTCAAACACATAATGACCTAGTAACACAATATTAATCAGATACAAGGTTACGAAAGGGTACTGTAACACAAATACTTATAAATTACTTATTTCAGACGTAAACATTATAATACAACATTTTCAAACACTCAATTCATTAGATAGTAAGATTTCATGGAGTGCCCGTATCTATTGTTTCTGACAGAGATGCTCGTTTCACTTCAGAGTTCTAGAGAGGACTTCAACTTGCCTTGGGCACGAGGTTAGATTTCAGTATAGCCTTTCATCCTCAAACTGATGGTCAAACAGGGAGGTTGAACCAGATTTTTGAAGATATGTTGCGAGCTTATGTGTTAGAGTTTTCAGAGAGTTGAGACTCTCATTTGCATTTGATGGAGATCGCATATAATAACAGTTACCAAACTACCATTGGCATGGCACCGTTTGAAGCTCTGTATGGTAGGTGTTATAGGTCTCCTGTATATGTTGGGGTGAAGTTGGTGAGCAGATAATGTTAGGCCTTGAGTTAGTTCAAACCGCCAATGTAGCTATACAGAATATTAGAGCTTGTATGTTGATAGCACAAAACAGACAGAAGAGTTATGTTGATAAACGGTGTACGGATCTCGAGTTTGATGTGGGAGACATGGTGTTTCTGAAGGTAGCACCTATGAAGGGTGTTTTAAGGTTGGAGAAGGAGGGAAAGCTAAGTCCACGTTTTGTAGGGCCATTTGAGATACTTGAGCGAATTGGCTCCGTAGCTTATCGCCTGTCGTTGCCCCCATCGTTTTCTGTAGTTCATGATGTGTTCCATGTCTCTATGTTGAGGAAGTATGTAGTAGACCCGACGTAAGTAGTTTACTTTGAGCCATTGCAAGTTAATGAGAACTTGAGCTACAAGGAGCAACCTGTTGAGATTTTGGCAAGATAAGTCAAGATGCTCCGTAATCGAGGAATTACATTGGTCAAAATTCTTTAACGAAACCACGAAGTTGAAGAGGCCACATGGGAGAGGGAGGTTGACATGAGAGCTTAGTACCCCGAGCTGTTCAAGGATTAGAACTTTCAAGGACGAAAGTTTCTCAAAGGAGGGAAGATTGTAACGCCCCAAATTTAAGGTGATCTATTTGTAATTATCTTAAGTGTAATTTTGAAAATTTTCGGCGTAATTTTCTTTCAATTGTTGGAATATTTGATTTGTAGAGTTTGGAATTTATTAGATATTTTGGAAAATGTCTAATTAAATAAAGTTGAAATTTTTTATTAAAGTTGTTTGTCTTTAGTTGTTTTTAGAGATTTGTATTTGGGGGAAGTTAATTATAAATGGTTATGTAATTAAGTAAAGTTGAAATTGAAATAATTATATTATGTAGATAATATAATTATGTAAGGGTATTTATTTTGGGAAAGATAAAAGTGATTGATTGGAGAGAAAGGGAGATTTGAGTTTAAAAAGTAGATTTGGTGGGTTTTTAATGAAGAGATAGAGTATGAGATTTTTGGTAAAAAGAATAAGGGAAAAAGAAAATAAAATAATAATAATAATTTTTATTATTATTAATTTTCTTTATTTGAGGCCTTGGGATGTGTGGATATTCATCATCTTCTTCCTCATCAAAAGAAAACCCTAAAGAAACCCTAATCTCAACTGTTGCTGTCGCCCCCTGACTTGTCCGTCGATCACTGCAAGGATCACCGAGCCGACTGATAGTCCTCTGCACCGCGTATTTTGTAAGCCAACCGATCGCCCAACATGAGCCATCTTAGTCCATCGCTGCCAACCGTTGAGGAGCTTTTCCGTTTTGTCACACACATCGTCAACCCTCGTGGAATGGCAACCGAGCTACTGAGCTCTCCTTTGAGAAGCTGCGTGAACTCTCCGTCTCCGTCAGCCGATCGTCCAAACCAAGCATCCTTGGTGCAAGCCAGTTGTCTCTGCCATTCGGTCAAGTCGAGCGTCGTTGACATTTGGAAGCACAGTCGTGAGCCATCTTCGTTAGCACGAGCCATGTAAACGAAGCCCAAGTCACGTGCGTGCCTGTGTGAAGCCGCCGAGTCGTCCACGTGAGCCGAGCTAGCATCTGAGCCGCGTGAAACTCCAGTCGAGTGGCCCTGCACGTGTGAGTCGCCTACCCAAGTCGATTTCCTCTGCCTTAGCCAAGCCGATCCGTGTCTTACAAGCTAATTGAGCCACCAAGCTCAATTTTGCCTTTTTACCAATATTGTTGGTAAGTTTTGATTGGATTTTGGTCAGTGCCTAACAAAGATTGATTTTTGGACTCTGATTAATGTAATTTTGGCTGTCGGATTAAATTGGTTAGATTAAATTGGAAGCTGAGTTGGGAAGCTGTCCAACTAGGTGTAAATCGAATTCGACCTCGATTTTGGGTAAGTTAAAGAAACTGGATTTTTGGATCCTTAGTCAACTGCGAGTTAAGTTACTGAACTTAGTAAATTGCCCTTACTGTTTAGGATTTGTTCTTTGGAATCTTGACCTTGCGGTCAAAGTTACATTTAGTTAAGCTAATCTCCAGGTAAGAGATTCTCCTACTAGACCTTCGTATTGAAGTGAGAGCTTGCATGAAATCCTTCCATTTTGCTTTGATGTAGCTGGTATGCATAATGTGACCATGTGTATGGTGATTGGTAGTTAGGATTATCCCATGATAATGATGACTGATAGATCCGATTGAGATATGTTTATGATGATAATATTTGAATATGAATGCTATGATTGATACTTATGCCATGTTTATGATGATGTGATGATATGTTCATGTTATGGATAGGGTGTATTGTTATCTTTATCTATTAGAGTCGTACCCACATGGGTGTCCCTTGGGATCACCACCTTTTTGTGATTGTGTAGTCCGACGGGATCACCAATCCAGTATGACATAGACATGATTATGAGTGATTCGACGGGGTCACTCACAGCCCAATTGTCTTAGTATTTCCCCTTGGCTATACTAAAGACCAATTTGTCCTAGGTGTTCCTTTGGGTTCACCGAAGACCAGAGATGTTCCTACGAGATCATAGATTGCACGTGTTTGGGAACGTGCCAGTTTAGGGATACCACTTTACAAGACTCTAATAAGAAGTTAACAGGCACCTAGCGGGACTAGTAGTGGGTCCCTTACTGAGTATATTTTTATACTCACTCTTTTTTGTTTAATTTTACAGGCAGAGGTAGAAGTAAGGGCAAAGAAAAGCTCACGATTGACAAGAAGTGACTGTGGCGAGCCATTGAGATCAATTTTTCTTCCGCCTTATGTCATTTAATCAGATGCACTTTTTTCTATTTAATTTTTTTCTTTAAAACTAGATAAAGCCCGAGTTAGGATTTAATTTATTTCTATATACATTTGTTTAAAATTTTAATGAGTTATTTAAGGTTTTAGTTTTATTTTCTATTTTAATTAAAGAAATCTTATATTTTTCTTTTAAGTAGTAATGACCTCGGCTTAGTATAAAGAGTTAGGTCGTTACAGTTTATGGTTTACTATTTTATAAACGATCATGTACATAACGAAAGTATATTATGATCATTATTTTCAGGATGGTTGTACCTAGTGACAAGTACTTCCCTGCCACTCTCTCATGCCAAGTGCATAAGATTGACAGTCTTATTAAAGATAAACTGACCAAGGAACAGCTGCAGATATTCAACAAAACAATTTTTGCTCCATTGCTGAATGTCAACATGGTCTTCAACGACTAGTTGATCTATCATTTCTTGTTGAGGCAGATACCTAAAGAAGCCAACGCAGATGGAATCTGTTATTCAGTTTTGGGGAAAAACATTTGTTTCACCCAAAAGGAATTCAACATCATAACTGGATTGTGGCCAAAAAATATAACATTGGAGAAATATTATGATAATAAGCGCCTATAAAGCCTTATATTCAGTTCAGAAAACAAGAAAATAATAACATGCTTGAAAGTTGAGGAAACTTTCAATAATTTTGAGTTTACAAATGATCTTGATGTTGTAAAGGTCGCCTTGGCCATCTTTATAGAAACTGTTATGGTCGGAAAAGATAAGAAAACACAGTTTGACATGGATATTTTGGAAAGAGTTGATGATGAAAAAGTATTTTAGAACTTTAATTGGTCAACTTTCTTCTACACTTGTTTGCTCAACAGTTTAAATATAAGTCTACAAGGGAAAAGAAGCATACGAGTTAAAGAAGACAAAAAGTTCCAAAGCAGCGGCATACTACAACATCAAAGGCTACGTGCTTGCTTTTCAGGTGATTTTTATTTCTTTATAGACTTTAATTAAATACAAATTAAACATCAAAGTTTAACATATTTATTTAAATGTTTTAGGTATGGGCTTATGAAGTTACTCAACTGCAGGTGAGCACCTGTCCCCAAAAAATAGTAAGGGATCAATCACTAGGAAATTGAGATGGAATTGTACACAAGCTCCATCTTACAAAATGCTGCAAAAGAGCATATTCGATAACAAAAATGTAAGTAAAACTTGTCAGCGATGGTTTAATACAATTACACGATCGTTTACATTTTAACATATACGATCGTTTAAGTTAATGCAATATCGTTTATATTGAATACCATATGTAATATCATATTATTTTATAAACGATCATTTATATTAATAATTCTTTGATTGTAACATTGCAGACTATTGTTAAACCTAAACTGAAGCTATTAACCCAAGAGAAAGCTTTCATGGAGGGTCGAATTTGAGGGGATGATAACATGGAAATGGAGGACGATGAATCCATTCTAGATATTAACAACAGTGATACCAATACTCCTGATACCAATACCAATGAACAACCAATCATTGGAGCAATCAGACTCATCTCCACAACTGTCACCACGAAGAAAACAAAGTCAAACAGTGGCTGACCAATTTGAAATGCATCCAATCACTATTAAGAAACGTTGCAAATCAAAGAAGTCCAATGACAAAGAACAATAAAGTCATTCGAAATCCTACAAAAAACTTAAGAAGGAAATAAAAGAAGTTCATAAGAATTTATCCACACTGACTTGTATAGTCTCTAGGATGGATGACACAATCACAAAGCAGTCATTGGAGCTATCTGAAATGAAGCAGATGTTGGAGAGATTGGTCCAGGTAAAATTTGTTTTCAGATAGTATTTCGTTTATCAGTTGTTTAAATAAATGATCGTTTAACTAAAATATTCGATCGCCTATCATATTTCAACGATCGTTTATCAAAGTTACACGATCGTTTAGATATGATATATCATCGTTTACTTTTATATACATGATCGTTTAATAATCCATTATGTTTTAATTTTATTTTCGTTTTTATTTGTTTATTAGAATCAAAATCAAAATCAAGGGAATGATCATACTTATCAGAATGACAATGATGATCATCAGAATAGAGAAGATATGATCACCAATGACCAACCATATGTTGAAGAGCAACATACTGAAGAACAACATACTGAACATCAAGAGGAAACCCAAAGGTTGACGTTTCATTTATTGTTTACTGCTTTATATTGTTGAAAATTGCTTACATTCTAAATAAGTAACTATATTTTTTTATTATTCTTATATTTTTTTATTATTCTCATTTTTTTTCTCATTTTGTTTAGGGAACATCAAGAGGAATCAGGTAGTGATATTAACATAGATGGCAGGGATGTAGACTTGCTATTGATTATAAGACATTTATCAGATAATATAAATAGTCAAAGTCAGAAAGCAAACGACTTGCCAGAAATGATTATTACCCTTCCACTTATGAGCGAACCTCTTTCACTTTGTTAGATACTACCATCATCAAGTAGTACTCTCAAACAACTTACAATGACTCCATTGGATCAAACTGTACAAACTCATAAAGTGCCACCATAAATTTCAATTGTAAATGAAGAATCTCAACTGGTATGTGTACACAACAACTGTGTAGTCCTTTGAATTAAGATTTTGTTTCTTATCTAATATTATGCATTGTAGGAAATACAAAAAAATGATCAAGCAGTTACTTTGCTGAGATAAAAAAAGAAAATGAAAAAGTAACTGAGGATCAAACAATTGGAAATGTGCAGCAATCTACCTCAACTAAAAAAATAGAATCTCAATTGGTATGTATACACAACAAAATGTGTACTCCTTTAAATTAATAGTTTGTTACTTGTCTAATATCATACATTACAGGAAAGACCAAAACAACAGGTTGAGATTCAAAAAAATGATGAAGCAGTTACTTTGGTTGAAAATGAACGAGTAATGGAGAAAGAAAGTTCTACAATTGATTTAGAATCTATATTGGTATGTATATAAAAGAACTCTGAAGTACTTTGCATCAATTATTATTGTTTTTTATTTTTTTTCTTAGTTAACAACATTGTGCATTATAGGAAATAAATGAACAACAAAAACCAAAGAAGAGAAGGAAACTATGTAAAATAACAAATAAAAAGGTGCTTGATCAAGATCAACAAGTTAATCCACCCACAACATCTATTGAAATCATATCAGAACCTACAATACCTGTCACAGATGTCCAAATCAGAGATGTAGATAAATGTGATCCCATGTGGCAAGTGGAACCAAAATTATGGAATGCATACTTATCTTGGAAAAGATAAAAAAAAACAACTCATGAAGAAAGGAAAGTAGTCTCCACAACCAGAAAGAAAGAATTTTTCAAAAAGCTTGAAGAAAACACATGGATACTAGGAGACGTAAGTACTATTTCCAAATTTCATTTTATATATAAAAATACAAGATCGAGTACAATATACTTTATCTAACCAAACGATCGTTTATATATATTACACAATCACTTAGTAAGGACAAGAATGTTGTAAACGATCACTTGTATTTGCTAAACGATCGTTTAAACTATCGCTTTTATTCACTAAACGATCGTTTATATATATTACACGATCGCTTAGTAAGTAAGCGATCACTTGTTTTTGCTAAATGATCGCTTAAACTACCATTTCTATTCACTAAACGATCGTTTAATTTTTTTTGTAGACCAGGGATTTGCTATTGTCTCACTTGTAGAAAAAAAATGTTGCATATCAAGCAACTTTGCAAGTACACTTTTAAAGTAATAGATTCGACATTTATAGTAAGTTGTTATTCTTTAATTTTTTTTATAGAAGTTAAACTGCATAATTATATTTTGACTAAATTTTTTTACTTGTTCTTCCAGGCTGAAATCAATAAACCACACTGCATAATTTGGCTACTACTTTTTGATACACATGTGCTGACAGCAGACAATAAGAAAGCTAAATGGATAGACACAACAACACACTTAAATCTATGGACAGAAGAAGATTTGGAATACTATTTTAATACAGCTCTTGGTGATTTTCAAGATAAACAAGGGTGGGGAGATGTCAACTACGTGATTGGTTGCATCAACATAAGAGAACATTGGTTGGCTATTGCAGCTGATATGAGGAAATGCAAGACTTACGTGTTCGACTCAATGCCAAAATATGTTGAGAAAAAACTTGTTGATGAAGCTCTTGAAATGCTTGCATGATGCGTCCCCTTACTCGCAATTGCAATTGGAATGAATCTCCATTCAAAACGTTTCAAATATAGCCCTTGGCTAGTAGTCAGATCGAATACCACATTATAGAAAAAGCGTTCATTAGATTGTGGCATTTTTTGTTCAAAATTTATTGAATGCCTTGTAACAAATGCTGACCATGATTGTCTAACTGTGGAAAACATGAAACTATTTAGACAACAGTATGTACTGGAACTTTAGGCAAATAAATACTTTTGGTAAATAAATATATATTTGGCTCTTGTACTTTTGACTGAATGTTTGTATTTGTTTAGATAGATATCACAAAACAATTGTATAAAGATATAAAAACATTCATGAGAAATCATGTAGAGAAATGTTCATCGTGGATATATCTTTAAGCGATCGTTTAGTAAAGTCTAAACGATCATCTTAATACACATAAAAAATATTAAGTGTTTGTTTATAAACCACAGTAATATCTAAAAGAATATTAAGCGATTTCCTAAACGTACATGTATAAAATATCGATCGTTTATGTGTATCATACTAATGTAAAAAAATATGGATATATCTTTAAGCGATCGTTTATTAAAGTCTAAACGATCATCTTAATACACATAAAAAATATTCAGTGATCATTTATTTGTATCACACTAATGTAAAAGATCGTGGATATGTCTTTAAGCGATCGTTTAGTAAAGTCTAAACAATCATCTTAATACACATAAAAAATATTAAGCATCGTTTAGTAAAGTCTAAACAATCATCTTAATACACATAAAAAATATTAAGCGATCGTTTATACACCACAGTAATATCTAAAACAATATTAAGCAGTTTCCTAAACGTGCATGTATAGAATATTAAGCGATCGTTTATGTGTATCACATACATGTAAAAGATCGTGCATATGTCTTTAAGCAATTGTTTAGTAAAGTCTAAACAATTATCTTAATACACATAAAAAATATTAAGCAATCGTTTATAAACCACAGTAATATCTAAAAGAATATTAAGCGATTTCCTAAACGTGCATGTATAGAGTATTAAGCGATCATTTATATGTATCACACTAATGTAAAATATTGTGCATATATCTTTAAGCGATTGTTTAGTAAAGTCTAAACGATCATCTTAATACACAAAAAATATTAAGCAATCGTTTATAAACCACAGTAATATCTAAAAGAATATTAAGCGATTTCCTAAACGTGCATGTATAGAATATTAAGCGATCGTTTATGTGTATCACACTAATGTACAAAATCGTGCATATATTTTTAAACGATCGTTTAGTAAAGTCTAAACGGTCTTCTTAATACACATTAACAATATTAAGCAATCGTTTATATATCTAATGTCTAAACAATATCAACTCTCCATCAAATTTAATATCAAACATGTATACATAATAATGAAAGAGAGAGAGTACGCATTTTCATTAATTGTTCAAAACTAACTTTGCTTACAAGTCCTACTATTATGTCCTTTACGATTACAATTGGAACATCTGGTTGAACTACTAAATTCACCAACAGATGGAATTCTTTGTTTTCTTGGTCTTCCAACCTGCCGTTTAAAAACTGAAGGTAATATTTTCATGATAGAATCTATAACTTTCTAATCAAAATGAGATCGAACAAGTTGAATACAACCATTGTATGTTGCTGATATTCTTTCTCTATAATAAAATTTAGATACATAAGAATAGGTATCTAAATTAAGCATTCGTAGAACAACAAAAGCATGTGCACAAGAAATTTCTTCAACATCCCATACTCGGCAACTACAACATCCCACGTTTAACTTCACAATAAATTGTTGATTTTCATCCGTTACTTGGTATTCAGTTGTACTTATTGGTTCAACCTAATCCATAACAGAAATAAGGACAATTAATAAAATAAGAAGAAATAGATTTCAATCTCTGTATACATTAGATATATATAGATATCAATCTATGAGTGCCTATCTGAGACAGGAACAGATAAATTGCTATCATTATTTATTGGATTGACAAAGATAGCAATCTATCTCTAACTGTCCGAGATAAAAACATCTTACCAATAATCTTCTCAACTTTTCATGTTCTAAATGTAGAACGTTCTCCGCCCAAGAAGTCAAATGACTCTTCATTGTAGAAGCTGCTTTACTTCGTTCATAAAACCACTTTTTCAATACATCCCTAATTAAACAAAGCATCGTTGCCATAGGTAGCTCTCTAAGATCTTTAAACACTGAATTTACACTTTCTGCCTAATTTGATGTCATCATTCTATACCTTCGTCTACGTGAATATGCCCGAGACCACTTCTTAAAACCAACACTACTAAGATAATCTCTAATATTTGAACAAACAGACTCCATGCATCTCATGTGGTACTCAAATTCTTCAACATTGTAGGTATAAGCACAACTAAAGAAAAACGTATCAAGTAATGGATCCTTAAAATGGAGTTTCAAGTTACTTAAAAGATGTTTTGTGCACACACAATACTCAACATCATGAGACACTCTTAAAACTCCTTTGGGGATGCTAAGATGCCTATTAGAAACAATGACTAAATTAGCCCGCTCTAAAAAACTACCTCGTATCTTCTCAAAAAACCATGTCCATCATACATCATTTTCAGAATCTACAATGGGATGAAGCTGTTAATAGGATGCCACCAAACTTACACTTCAAAAATGTCCCATCAACAGAAATAATATGTTTACAATATTTCCACCCCTCAGTTGATGTACCAAAAGCCATAAAGCAAAACTTGAAATGACTACTATCATCCATTTCTAAAGTAGTGCATGTACCTATAATAATTAAAACACATTTCTATCAGCACAAACAAAAAAGAACAGGAAGAATATAAAAGATGCCAATATTGGTCTATCGAGATAGACTGTGACATTAGTCTATCTACGTCTATCTGCAAATCAATTTAAATTTGATATAAAAAACTGATCATACCTAGGTTAGATTCAACCAATTTATCAAAGAATCTTGGAATCAATGCATACGATTCAACTGTCTCACCATGTAATATCTTTACCATATGTTCTTTTGCCCTCCAAGCTTTCCGGTAACTTATATTAACTCCAAGATTTGTTCAAGTCTTATGTACAATCTCTGTAGGAATAGAACGATTAGTAGACATGAATCTAAAATCATCTATCAAACAATTACCAATTACTGTTGAAGAAGCTTGCATATGAGAACTTTGGGCAGTACCCAATGAACAGTCATGGTCAGAATTGTATTTTCGTAGCATCTACAAATCACTCTTCTTATAACGAGATGCCCTTACATTTGTAGCCTTCTTGAAGATATCTAAGTTCAAGAGACCTCAAATTTGATACTGTAGTCCTAAATTGAAAGTTGTTCTTCACTGCTATTATGCAAAAACACTTTGAAAGCACTTATTTACTTTGAAATAAACTTTTTTCCTTCAAATCAGAATAATAAGAGATGTCTCTTATAATTTCATCATTTAAAACACAAGAAGAAAAACCTATATTTAGTGACATATCAACATTCTCCCCTACACTACTAGATGAAGAAGACATTCCCAAACAATTAACACTTACATGGGCAACTAATGGATGTCTATTAGTTGCATCTTTAGCAAAAGTTAAATACCAAGAAACATCATTGTCCTTCTTTATTGACACCACATTTTGAACATTACTTTTACCAAAATCAAGTGAAACAGATAATTCTACTGATTCATCCAATTCAAGTTGTTCACATGTTAAAGCAACCAAAAAATTAAAGCTGACTCGCATATTTACCTAAATTTCGGACACTGAGTAATTCTCATAAACATTGCAGTCATTTCATTAACCTCTATACAAAACAACAATAAGAATAGACATTCTAATCAGGAAAAGAAGAAAATATAATTAAGTATTTAAATGTAATAAGAGAATACTAAATGATCGTTTAACACCAATAGACAATCGTATATAAATTAAATCATCGTATAGAATAAACTATAGATAATCGTTTAAAGGCACTGGTCGTCTAAACCATCGTATTCAATTTGATATACTATCGTTTAAAGATACTGATCGTTTAAACCATCGTATTCAATTTGATACACGATCGTGTAAAGACGCTGATCGTTTAAATAATCGTATTGAATTTGATACACGATCATGTAAAGACGTTGATCGTTTAAACAATCATATTGAATTTGATACATGATCGTTTAAAGACGTTGATCGTTTAAACAATCATATTGAATTTGATACACGATCGTTTAAAGACGCTGATCATACAAAATATTAAAAATTTTCGTGTTCATAAAGATGAACGTTCGTGTTCATATAGCAAAACGATCTTTTGTATATTGTAAAACAATCATGTTGATAGAGGTAAACGATCAAATAATTCAATGAAAATTATCCTGAAAAACTTCAAACTATCGATCTTCATAATGAAGTACACAATTCTGACAGTGATTCTTAAAAGTTCAAAACAAAAAAATAAAACCTTAAATTCTTACAAACAACAAAAAAATTCAAACTACATTCATACTGAAATATAAATTCTTAAATCAACGTAAACAGTAACCAAAATCTTCAACGATCTTCTTAACCAAATACAGGATGTCTTACAGTAATACCTACATATTCTAAACATTTTATCTTCATGTCGAAATATATAATTCTGAACGAAATTTTATAATCAACTAAATAGTTCAAAGAAAAAAACAATATTTAGAATACTCACCGAAACCAAAATAACTTAGACGATATTAACAGAGCAATATACACGACTTGATTGTCCAAGATGACAAGAAGAGAAACAATGTTATCGAAAATGATGGATATGAGAGCGAATGTTGTCGAAAATTACGAAAAAGGTAAAAAATGATCAAGATGAAAGATATATAAAAGACGAGATGAATAAATCGAAAACAACGATCATAAAAAAATCAAGAAGAAGAAGAAAATAATATTTGAAAGATCGTTATAAAAGATTAAAGGCAAATAAGAAATTCTAAGGCATCAAGTTCGACCACTAGACTACTCTTACTCAATAGCTACAAGACCTTGCACCATAGTTTAAGCTTTCTAGAGGGTTAAAAAAAATTTCTTTAATAAACGTGCAAGTTGCAACCATTTAACAGAGCACAACCACGATGATCTCTAACTAAGCCAACCAATCCAACACTACATCAAGCATTAGAAGTTCTAATCTTATTAGTAAAAAAATTACACTTTTACTCAATGAAGATTGAAAATTGACATTGGTTTATATATAAACATTGTCGTTCAAGAATCAAACTTCGGGAGATTTTAAAAAATCTGCGGTCAAAGTTTTCCATTTTTTACAATTTCTCTTGAAGGGGCATTATACAATTTCTCACCGCCACCGAAACCTCCTCTTTCTAGGTCTACATATTTGTATTCCACCGCTATTCTACGTGTCATCACATGAGTGTTTCTTTTCGACCTCTAGTGGCAAAGTAGGGAATTCGAAGGCTGTCACGAGTACTAGAGTTATTCTTAGTATTTACAATAAATGAAGATTATTGTTGGATATCGAAGAATAAGTCCCATTTATGAGATTAGTCTTGGAAACTGACACTTGAAATGGTATCATAGTACTAATTAGGAGAATTTTTGTTGATACTTTTTCGTGCCTTAAGCGCGTCCTTTTGAATCATTCTTTCAACTGAATCCTCATTGATTCATTGACTGCAATCATGGCCAACTCAGGAAACATGACTTCAAATTTCGCATCTACTATACTTAAAATCCAAATGAATCCTTATCTATTACACCATTTGATGCTTTCTACCACAAATCTTGTTACTTAGCCCCTCGTCGAATCAATTAATTATTCCTTATGGAATAAAGCTATTTGTCTAACACTTTTCAGGGAAGAACGAGCTAGGGTTCATAAATGGAACCATCAAGAAACCAATAGCAGAAGGAAGTATTCTTTCAATCGACTTGGTAATGTAATAACCAATGTAGTCACTTCTTGGATCATTATCTCGATTTCTAAAGAAATTGCAGCCAGTTTGGTGTACACAAGAAAAGTTAAAGACCTCTACGATGAACTGAAGTAGAGGTACCAACAATCAAATGACCTTCATGTATGTTAGTTGAGGAGAGATCTAGTCACAACTTCACAAGGTAGTCTTTCGGTTGAAGCTTGCTATGTGAAAATCATTACAATCTGGAATTATTTACAAGAATATCGACCTACCGATGAATGAACTTATGAAGGTATGACAAAAATGCTCGCATTTCTTAATGTTGAAATTGTAATGATTTTTCTCAGGGGCTTGAAATTCATTACAACACTTTAATGAGTTTAGTTACAATGTTCTCTTCAGTAGTTGATGTGCTTGAGACAATTGTTGATAGTGGATAAAATTCAGAACAAAAATATGAAGCATAGGTTCTAATGACTTCAATCTTGTCATTTGACTTTGTTTTCATTTTGCACCTCATGAAAAATATATTGGGAATTACAAATGACTTGTCTCAAGTCTTACAAAGAAAAGATCAGGATATTATGAATGCAATGAATTTAGTCAACATTTGTAAATTAGCAATTAGAGAATTTGGTTGGGATTTATTATTGGAAAGAGTTTCTTATTTCTGCAATAGTCATGATATTGAAGTTCTTAAAATGGATGCTATGTTTTTAGTTCGAGGACGAAAAAGTCAAAAATCTCAACCAATTAAAAATTTGCATCATTACCGTATTGAAGTCTTCTATACTGTCATTGATATGCAACTTTAAGAGTTGAATAATCATTTTACTAAATCAAGTACTGAATTGCTTCTCTGTATGGCTTGTTTGAATCTGAGTAATTCATTTGCTGCTTTTGATAGACAAAAACTTAGTCGACTTGCTCAGTTTTATCCAAGAGACTTTTCAGCTATATAACTCTCTATGCTTGAGGATCAATTTCAAAATTACATTATTGATATGCATTCAGAGTTTGTTGAATTAAAAATCATTAATGATCATGCAGTAAAAATGATCGTTACGAAAAGAGATAAGGTCTACCCATTAGTTAATCGGTTGCTCACATTGGCACTGATTTTACCGGTTGCAACAGCTACTGTAGAGAGAACATTTTCTGCTATGAATATTGTGAAGACTCGACTGCGCAATCATATAAGAGATCAATGGAGGAATGATTGTCTTATAGTTTATATTGAGAAAGATTTATTGGATAAGTTAGATAATAAACTTATCATGGATCAATTTCAAAACATGAAAAATCGTAGAGGACAACTGTAATAAGTATTAAATTAATTAATTTTTGAAGCTATTAATGTTTTCTTACATTTTTAGTGTGTTTATTATATACTGCCTCTCCTATACAAAATTTCTAGATACGCCACTGGCTTGAATGAACCTTTCTCTTAAATAAATGCTCAAATACTTCTTATCGATAACAAAGTATTTTCTTTGATTCTCAAAGAAGAAAGGCAAAGGGCTATCGAAACTATCACATATGCTGAAGTAGTGGCTTCAATGACCAATTTTGAAAACAAACATAAGAATGTTGATCAATCTAAGAAAAAGATAAACGAATTTGCTCGAATTGTGGCTACAAAGGCATATGGTTGACAAATGCTACAAGCTACATGGATATCTTTCTAGCCATAGACTAGCAAACACTAATTCCTCTATTCATAAAAAATCTAGTAGTTTTTTATCAACATACCATTGTCATGTCAAACCCTTTCCCAAACTCTTCTTTCTAAGCCTAACAGATGGCATGAAGCTAGCAAGCACCGTTCTTCTCTCTAACAAGTGATGTTCTTCCTCAACTTCTTTCTCTCCAGCAGCCCTCACTAGAAAAATAGACTCTCTAATGGTTCTTTTAAAACTTGAATCACCCGATTTGCACCAGTCAAATGGTAGCACTTGAGGTCGGCTTATATAGAGTGTTTTGCATGCTCTTAAAGTCTAACAACCTAACTTTTCAAACTAACCTAAGATCATTACTTTAAAATAAATAATCATTTTTCATTTTCTTGGAAAAAAATAAAAAGCAAATTCTTTATTAAATAATTTCAAAACAACTGTTTAAGGATCAAATTTAGCAAAACAGAAAAAATACTATGAAAACATAATCCTAGTTTGGGCTCTATCTAACTTTTAAAGAAACTAAAAATAAATAATCATCAAATTCAAACTAAATACTAATAATCAAATCCTGAAAACATGTAACGAAAAGCGGAAACAAAAATAGTAGAGTACTCATATGGCATGTCACCGGCCCTTCCTGTCGCTCGTCAACTTTCCATTTCCTCTACCTTTGCTTGAAATATTAAATACAGAAAAAAGGGAGTTTAAGAATATAACTAAAAAGGGATTCACTACTGGTCTGTTAGGTGAACTGTTGACTTCCTATTATGAGGTACCCTCTAACATAACAATCTTGTGATCCTAAAAGAACACACATGCTCTAGCGATCTCATATGAACATTAATGAATAAGGTGATCCTGTAGGAACAGACATTAGAATTGGTAGTTTGGGGATTTGTTGGATCACACATGAAACATGACAGACCGGTGGTCTTGTCGTGTAACGACCCAACTTTTCCGGACTAAGCTGAGGTCACTACTAAATACCAAAACTCGACAATTCAACATAAAATTTAAAACGGACCAGATACGATTCATTTAAAACAGTATAAACCTTACAAAAGACAGTTTCGGGCCCTATTTTAAATAATTCAAAAAGTCACAAAATAAAATGTCAAGTCACCAGTCCAAAAATCACAATCAAAATATTCTGACAAAATACATAGCGGAAGCGAAAGAAAAACAGACGCGTCCATATGGCCTTCACGCATTCTTCCTGCCTCTCGTCGGTCTGCCCCTCGCTGTACCCCTACCTGAAAAGTTAAGGAAGAGAAAGGGTGAGTATAAACATACCCAGTAAGGGACCCACTACTGGGCCCGTTAGGGAACAACAGTTAACTTCCTATTCGGGGGTACCCTACATAACAGTCTAGTGGTTCCGTAGAACGCACATATCAGTCTAGTGCTCCCGAAGGATGCACATATCAGTCTAGTGCTCCCGAAGGATGCACATATCAGTCTAGTGCTCCCGAAGGATGCACATATCAGTCTAGTGCTCCCGAAGGATGCACACATCAGTCTAGTGCTCCCGAAGGATGCACATATCAGTCTAGGGCTCCCGAAGGATGCACACATCAGTCTAGTGCTCCCGAAGGATGCACATATCAGTCTAAAGCTCCCGAAGGATGCACACATCAGTCTAGTGCTCCCGAAGGATGCACATATCCGTAAGGTACACTACCCCATAGATGAAGCTAACCGTTATCCCTCAGCCCTTACCAAACTGTCTACATCAGTCACATCTCAACGGCATTCATATTACAGTCCCGCCATAGGCTTTGTCAGTCAGATAGTATAGGTTTAACATCTACACCCTCAGTTGCTTTATGCATTACCGATTCGCACACCAATAGGGAAACCCTAGGCCCAATCGACTAACCAACCAAAACCGGACTCACTGTCCTTCCCCGTCCAAACTCCATGAACCACATCCAGACCAGTGTTTAATACATACTAACCGTAACTTTAAGGTCCATCAACATATAATTTCAATCCACAAACAGCAGTCACAGTATATTTTCATCAGACCGAAAATAATATCAGTACTTAACAGTCAACACGCATACAGATATTCAGTACAGTCACTAACGTGTAATCCCCTGTGGATTACTACGGTTTTAGCCTGGACTCGGGGTCCAGTAGTAGGAAAAACCCTTACCTGAAACTCGGTTATGCCCCTCGATCGAAAACCACGATTGACAGATCTACCTAACGAAACACGAAAGTTTTAGTTGATGACTTTAGTAGCAGTTGTTTTAAAAGGTTATCCGCTGACTTACCCAAGGAAAAGAAGCTAACTCCAACCAGGTCTGCCGCGGAACCCGAGAACTTAAGCGTCAACTCTGCACTACCTTCAAGGGAGAAAAGTAGGGTCATATCTTAATCCAACATTCAAACTCGAATCGGACGAGGTAACATTGGGGAATTTATCAGAACAATCCTTACCGAAGACTCACCGTGAACCGAAGTGGAGGAAAGAAGGCTTAGGTGGCTCGGCTCGGCTCGGCTCAGCTCGGCTCGGCTCGGCTCGGCTCGGCTCGGCTCGGCTCGGCTCGGCTTGGCTCGGCTCGCGGCTCGGCTCACTCGGCTCGCGGCTCGGCTTGGTTCGGCTAGCGGCTCGGCTCACTCGGCTCACGGCTCGGCTTGGTTCGGCTGGCGGCTCGGCTTGAAGCGGCTGGCGGCTCGGCTTGAAGCGGCTGGCGGCTCGGCTTGAAGCGGCTGGCGGCTCGGCTTGAAGCGGGTTCGGGTCGGGTTGGACGAAAGAAAATGGTAGCCGCGGTTTCGATGGTCCTTCCGGCGAACGACGGCGGTACGAAGGCCGATGGCTTGCCCTCACGTCGATGCTGGTATGGTGACAGCCGACGCCGCACCACTGAGGCAGAGACGGCCGATGGCTGGCCGTGCACGCGGAACCCAGAAGAAGGACGGTCGTGGACGGCTGTCGCTGTGGCTTCCCGTCGGTGAGGTGCGGATGGAGAGAAACGGCGGTCGTCAAAGGCGCACGGATGGCGTCTGTGTTCGTCGGGTGAAGGAGCCGAAGAGAAGAAGAAGACGAAGGAGAAGAGAATGAAGGGAAAAGTTGGCCGGCGGCGTGCGGGAGTGCGCTGACTTAGTAAGTCTGTCCACCACAACCCAGATCACTGTAAAACCCCTCAGAGTTCTCGGTAGCCCTGTAATGAAATCCATGGACACGTTCTCCCACTTCCATTCCGGTATGCACAAGGGTTGTAATAAACCCGCTGGTTTCTGCCTTGGTGCCTTAACCTGCTGGCACACCAAGCATTTACTAACAAATTCTGCTACTTCCCTCTTCATGTTACGCCACCAATAAACCCGCTTCAGGTCCTGATACATCTTCGTGCTACCTGGGTGCATGGAAAATGGGGAACTGTGCGCCTCAGATAATAATTCTGTCTTAACCGCACTATCTGACGGAACACAGAGGCGTCTCTCAAACAACAGTCCACCATCCGAGGATAACGAGAACTCAGCCGTTTGCCCTGCCTCTGCTAGGCCACGTTTCTCAACCAGATAAGGATCGTTATTCTGAGCATCAATGATCCTCTGCCTCAAAGTCGGCTGTACCGTCAACTGGGCTAACTGCATAGTAACTGCCCCCACTGACACTGCAATCTCAGCCCGCTCAAGATCCCGATGCAATGGGGCCTGCCGGGTAATGAGTGCTGCTGAATGTGACACTTTCCTACTAAGGGCATCAGCTACCACATTCGCCTTGCCTGGATGATACAGTATCTCACAATCGTAATCCTTCACTAACTCAAGCCATCTTCGCTGTCTCATATTCAATTCTTTCTGAGTAAAGAAGTATTTCAAGCTCTTATGATCTGTGAATATCTGTATCTTTTCACCATATAAATAATGCCTCCATATCTTCAAAGCAAAAACCACTGCTGCCAACTCTAGATCATGTGTAGGGTAGTTCTGCTCATGACTCTTCAACTGACGAGACGCATAAGCGACCACCTTACCCTGCTGCATCAAAACACAACCCAGACCCTTCTTGGAAGCATCACTATAAATCACGAAATTGCCAGAACCATCGGGTACCGTGAGAACTGGTGCGGTAACTAACTTCTGTTTAAGGGTCTGAAAACTGTCCTCACATGCCTTGCTCCAAACAAAAGGAGCTCCCTTTCTGGTCAACTGAGTAAGAGGAGTAGCTATACGAGAAAAGTTCTCCACAAACCGTCGATAATAGCCTGCTAAACCCAGAAAGCTACGAACCTCACTGACTGTGGAAGGTCGGGTCCAACCGGTGACTGCCTCTATCTTAGCTGGATCCACAGAGACTCCCGCCTTGGAAACCACGTGGCCCAGAAAGGACACCTGCTTCAGCCAAAACTCGCACTTCGAGAACTTTGCGTACAACTTATTATCCCGAAGTGTTTGCAAAACCATACGTAAGTGCTCCTCGTGTTCGGCCTCCGTCTTAGAGTATATCAAGATATCGTCGATAAACACAATCACGAAAGTATCTAGGAACTCCCTAAACACTCTGTTCATCAAGTCCATAAACACTGCCGAAGCATTCGTCAAACCAAAAGACATCACAATAAACTCGTAGTGTCCATATCTGGATCGAAATGCTGTCTTTGGTATATCCTCATCCTTAATCCTCAGCTGATGGTATCCCGACCGAAGATCAATCTTAGAGAGCACTGTGGCTCCCTGTAACTGGTCAAATAGATCGTCAATCCTGGGCAAGGGATATCTGTTCTTTACGGTTACTTTGTTCAACTCCCTATAGTCAATGCACAGACGCATCGATCCGTCCTTCTTCTTAACGAATAAAACTGGCGCACCCCAAGGTGACACGCTCGGTCGAATGAATCCCTTATCAAGCAATTCCTGTAACTGCACCTTCAGTTCTTTCAATTCTGCGGGGGCCATTCTGTAAGGGGCTCTGGATATAGGAACCGTGCCCGGCTCCAATTCTATGGCAAACTCAACCTCTCTGTGCGGAGGTAACCCTGGAAGTTCCTCAGGAAAAACGTCCGGATAGTCCCTCACTACTGGTTCTGATGACAGGGATACCTCCGCCTCTCTAGTATCCACCACACTTGCTAAGATACCCCAAGTACCCTGGCTGAGCAGTTTACTGGCCCTGATGGCTGAGATTACCTGAGGCAACGACTTTGACCCTCCTCCCTTAAATTTAAAACTGGCCATCGAGGGAGGGTTAAACGTTACCTCCTTACGTGAACAATCTATGCTGGCGTGGTTAGCGGCCAACCAATCCATACCCAGGATTACATCAAAGTCTAGCATATCCAGAACTATCAGCGTTACCTCAATCACATGGCCTGCTAACTCAATCTGACATGCCTTCACCTTTTCCTTCGACAACATACATTCCCCGGAAGGAGTAGATACTGACAGAACATGGTGTAAGGGTTCTATCTCTAAGCGGGCATGCGACACAAATGCGGAAGAGATAAAAGAATGTGACGAACCCGAATCAAACAAAACTAAGGCGTAATGCCCCAACACTGGGAGCGTACCTGTCACTACTGTACCCGCCTTCTCTGCCTCAGTCCTGTTGGTAGCAAAGACTCTACCTTGATGTGGAGCACCTGCTCCCTGATTCTGCGCGATCCCCGTGACTCTCAACGGACATCTGTCAGCTGTATGACCCTCTTGCCTGCACTTAAAGCAGGTCCTGGTCCCGAATAAGCAACGGCCCAGATGGTGCTTCCCCCAAGTGGTACACAACGGCTTCCCTCTGGCAGCCTCCCCTGCCTCAAAAGGTTTCTGCTGGAAGCTGCGAAACTCACCACCTGGTCTGAAATTCCGCTGTGGCACTGGAACAGGCTGCTGCTCAGCCTTCCTCTTCTGTCCCGACGTCGAACCTCTACCTGCGGTCTTAGACAAGTTGGCCCTCTCCTGTAAACTGAGATCCACTGCCAGGCGCAGTGCATCGGCATGAGTAGCAGGTCTGAAAGCTCGGACCAAACCCTGAATGTCCAGTCTGAGGCCTCTAACAAACTTGTCAGCTCTGGCCGCCTCAGTCGCTATCATCTCGGGAGCGAAGCGGGATAACATGTCAAATTCCGCATCATACTGCTCCACTGTCATGTCACCCTGCTCTAGGTTCAGAAACTCCTGCCGCTTGGCATCTCTCAAACTGGCAGAGAAGAATTTCGCATAGAAACTCTCCTTGAACTGCTGCCACGTGATCTGACTCACATCACCACCTAGCATCCTTTCTGTAGTCTCCCACCATGCAGTACCTCTGTCAGTCAACATAAAAACAGCACACTGAACCTTCTGATCCTCAGGGCATTTCATGTAACGGAATATGGTCTCCAAGGACGATAGCCACATCTGAGCTCTGGTGGGGTCCTCCAAAGACCCATCAAACGTCGTGGGATTATACTTCCTGAAATCCCTCAGGTGCTTAGCCTCTGCTGACAACTGATCCGGCACAACCTGGGGTGCAACTGGTACCGGAGCCGAAGCTGGAGCAGGAACTGGTGCTGGAGCTGGCGTTGGAGCTGGCGCCGGAGTTGGCGAGGCAGGCTTCTGCTGCTCCCGCATCTGCATAATCATATCTCTAAACCTCTGCTCCATGGCGGCTAGGTCCGCATGGGTAACTGGCGCAGCCGGGTCAGGGGCTTGGGCTACAGGCTGCACCTCAGGCTGAACGCGTCCTGCTCCCCTTCCTCGGCCTCCTCGGCCACCCCTTCGTGCACCTCTCCTTGGTGGCATTTCCCTAACAACCACCACGATTCCTTTAGTCATAAATTGGTAATTGAATTTGCAGTTTAACTTAGGTAAGGTAATGCATGTAGAGTTATACATATACTTTCATGAGAGCGTACCTGACGAGCGGCAAGGATCGTTTCAGCCATAAGGACACAAAACACAGACTCACATTATAAGTCAGTCTACAGAACCTAAAACTTAGGCTCTGATACCAACTGTAACGACCCAACTTTTCCGGACTAAGCTGAGGTCACTACTAAATACCAAAACTCGACAATTCAACATAAAATTTAAAACGGACCAGATACGATTCATTTAAAACAGTATAAACCTTACAAAAGACAGTTTCGGGCCCTATTTTAAATAATTCAAAAAGTCACAAAATAAAATGTCAAGTCACCAGTCCAAAAATCACAATCAAAATATTCTGACAAAATACATAGCGGAAGCGAAAGAAAAACAGACGCGTCCATATGGCCTTCACGCATTCTTCCTGCCTCTCGTCGGTCTGCCCCTCGCTGTACCCCTACCTGAAAAGTTAAGGAAGAGAAAGGGTGAGTATAAACATACCCAGTAAGGGACCCACTACTGGGCCCGTTAGGGAACAACAGTTAACTTCCTATTCGGGGGTACCCTACATAACAGTCTAGTGGTTCCGTAGAACGCACATATCAGTCTAGTGCTCCCGAAGGATGCACATATCAGTCTAGTGCTCCCGAAGGATGCACATATCAATCTAGTGCTCCCGAAGGATGCACATATCAGTCTAGTGCTCCCGAAGGATGCACACATCAGTCTAGTGCTCCCGAAGGATGCACATATCAGTCTAGGGCTCCCGAAGGATGCACACATCAGTCTAGTGCTCCCGAAGGATGCACATATCAGTCTAGTGCTCCCGAAGGATGCACACATCAGTCTAGTGCTCCCGAAGGATGCACATATCCGTAAGGTACACTACCCCATAGATGAAGCTAACCGTTATCCCTCAGCCCTTACCAAACTGTCTACATCAGTCACATCTCAACGGCATTCATATTACAGTCCCGCCATAGGCTTTGTCAGTCAGATAGTATAGGTTTAACATCTACACCCTCAGTTGCTTTATGCATTACCGATTCGCACACCAATAGGGAAACCCTAGGCCCAATCGACTAACCAACCAAAACCGGACTCACTGTCCTTCCCTGTCCAAACTCCATGAACCACATCCAGACCAGTGTTTAATACATACTAACCGTAACTTTAAGGTCCATCAACATATAATTTCAATCCACAAACAGCAGTCACAGTATATTTTCATCAGACCGAAAATAATATCAGTACTTAACAGTCAACACGCATACAGATATTCAGTACAGTCACTAACGTGTAATCCCCTGTGGATTACTACGGTTTTAGCCTGGACTCGGGGTCCAGTAGTAGGAAAAACCCTTACCTGAAACTCGGTTATGCCCCTCGATCGAAAACCACGATTGACAGATCTACCTAACGAAACACGAAAGTTTTAGTTGATGACTTTAGTAGCAGTTGTTTTAAAAGGTTATCCGCTGACTTACCCAAGAAAAAGAAGCTAACTCCAACCAGGTCTGCCGCGGAACCCGAGAACTTAAGCGTCAACTCTGCACTACCTTCAAGGGAGAAAAGTAGGGTCATATCTTAATCCAACATTCAAACTCGAATCGGACGAGGTAACATTGGGGAATTTATCAGAACAATCCTTACCGAAGACTCACCGTGAACCGAAGTGGAGGAAAGAAGGCTTAGGTGGCTCGGCTCGGCTCGGCTCAGCTCGGCTCGGCTCGGCTCGGCTCGGCTCGGCTCGGCTCGGCTCGCGGCTCGGCTCACTCGACTCGCGGCTCGGCTTGGTTCGGCTGGCGGCTCGGCTCACTCGGCTCACGGCTCGGCTTGGTTCGGCTGGCGGCTCGGCTTGAAGCGGCTGGCGGCTCGGCTTGAAGCGGCTGGCGGCTCGGCTTGAAGCGGCTGGCGGCTCGGCTTGAAGCGGGTTCGGGTCGGGTTGGACGAAAGAAAATGGTAGCCGCGGTTTCGATGGTCCTTCCGGCGAACGACGGCGGTACGAAGGCCGATGGCTTGCCCTCACGTCGATGCTGGTATGGTGACAGCCGACGCCGCACCACTGAGGCAGAGACGGCCGATGGCTGGCCGTGCACGCAGAACCCAGAAGAAGGACGGTCGTGGACGGCTGTCGCTGTGGCTTCCCGTCGGTGAGGTGCGGATGGAGAGAAACGGCGGTCGTCAAAGGCGCACGGATGGCGTCTGTGTTCGTCGGGTGAAGGAGCCGAAGAGAAGAAGAAGACGAAGGAGAAGAGAATGAAGGGAAAAGTTGGCCGGCGGCGTGCGGGAGAGAAACGGAGATGGAGGGGGCTGCGCGCGCGACTTTAGGGTTTTTCTTTTTTTTTTTTTGTAATAAATATATATATATATATATATATATGTAAATAAATAATAAAATATATATATATGTAATAAAAATAACTAATAATAATAATAATAATAATAATCTTAATTATAATAATAATAAAAATAAAAATAATAATGATATATATATATATATATATATATATAAAAATTAATATAAATTTGTAATAGAATATTAATATATATTATTATAATAATATTAAATAAGAATATTAATATTTATTTTAAATAAAATAGAGGAAAACAAATTAACCTTAAAATAATAATAATAATTCCCGATAATAATAATATAATCAATATTTTATTATTATTTTACCGTTTTACCAAAACTCAAATTTCCGAACAATTTACTTAAAAAAATGCTAAAATTTTACCTCGAACATCGGGGCGTTACATGTCGAATGAATATAGTCATAACTATGAAAGGTGGTGATCCCAAAGGACACCATACATGTAGGTACACAACCTAATAATCAAAGCTAACAGACACCAACAGTCCAGAAATATTTAACAATCAATATAAACATGGCATGAAACATCAATCACAACAGTTCAAAGAAATGTAATCCATCAAACATGCATAAACGTCATATAAGATCAGCCAACAACTATTATAACTTATCTATGCATTTTAGCTACCGTCAATGCACAATCAGTCAACACATGCAGCCTCTTAAACTTTTATTTGAAGGTCAAGTTATAGAATCTCTTACCTGTGATTAGCTAAAAAAATATTCCCTTGCTGTAAACCCGATATTTTCTTGGTCTATTTTATTTTATTTTTTTATGTGAAATGAATAAAAGAAAAATAGAAATTAAGTATACATATATACATATTATATATATATTTAATATTTTATTAAGTAAAATAAAGAAAGAAAGAAGGGATAAAAGGAAGGAAAAGAAGAAGAAAATTTTCATTTTACTTTTCTTCTTCTCTTCCCTCCACCGCCAAGGTTTTCTCCATCCATTTCCACCACTTTCTTCATCATTTCTGCACCAACTTTCAGAAGAATTTAAAAGGAAAGAGAGTTGAGAAAGGAAGAAGAAGAAGTTCAAGAAGTTTTGTTGAAGAAAGACAAGGGAATTGCAAACAAAGCTTCATCCTTGGCAGAAATTGATTCACACAGCACACCTCTAATATTCTGTTGATTTCGAGCTACATAAAAAGAATTAAAAGGTGAGGTTTAAATTTAGTTAAATCTAATTCATTTTCAAACAAATTTTAAGAAGAAAATTTGAGAAAATTCGGATGTTCATTGGGTGATTTTGGATGAAGAAAACAGGGCAGCTGGTTTTTTCGCGATTTCAGGAGGTCTCTAGTTTGTCTTGTTTTTCTGAGAGTACCGGTGGAGTTAGGATCTTTATTTCATATGGTTGGAAATCTTATTCAATTTACTACAACGTTCATGAAAAAATTGTGAACCAAAAATGACTAAAAATAAGTTAAATTGTAGGGTGAAGTTAAAGGGGTCGTGTGCGCGCGATTATTCAAGTCGTTCTGTTTCGAGGGTTATCTGAGTTTATTCACAGGGAATCAAATTTACATGTCTTGAGGTAAGTTTTATAGGACCTCAAAATGAAGAATTTGATATAAAGAAATCTCATTTTGGTTAAGTATTGGAAGAGTTATGATCATTTGAATTTCGTGTTGCGAATGTGGAAAATTCCTAGAAGTGTGTTGAGCATGGTTTATTGTTTTAAAGATGGACTTCTTTAGCATTATCCTTAGTAAGACATGTTAAACATAAAATTTGAAGATCATAATATTTAGTTTTCTAATACTCAGTTCTGGATGTTTGACAGGCCAAGAGGAAATTGGTCAAATTTACACATCGGGAAACTAGTCCAAAATTGTGAGTGACCAAAACCAGTTTTGTTTAAATATTTTCTTTCTCCTAAATCTTAACTATGGTTGACTGATCTACACGTTTATTTACAAAGCATTGAAAATCATTTGAAATCCATGATTATTTTCAAGTATGAGTTTCGAGACTAGAATTCTTACTGAATGTTTATGCTAGCACGTGATTATTGAATATCTGAAAATTATTTGAACCACTCAGTTTCAAAAAAAGTATGAGTTATCAAGTTTTGTTTTAAGAACTACAGCTTTTCACGAATAATCTAAGTTTAAGCTTTACGAAAGAAAAGGATAGCAGACATGTTTTAATGTTTTCATACGATTTTTCTGATGTTTCCATTAACTACATGACTGAGGTGTTGAGCCCAAGGCTATATGGTACTGTGTGCACACAGGTTAGATTTCGTTGTTGATGTTGAATGTACTCCGTAACAACGATGCTGTCATGAGTGCTGGGCAGGCCCCACTATATCGTAGAGCTTGTAAATGTTGTTGTACTGGGTGTACCCTACACAACGTAAATTTGTCATGTTAGTTAAAATATTTTGATATACTTGATAGGCCTTGCTAGATTTCAATGACGTATATACTGAGTATATAAGGAAGCTATTCTTACGATTATACGTTTATGTTTCTACGACTTGTATAAACAGATTTATAAGTGTAAGCTTTCACGTGCTCTTACTTTTAAATTTCTAGTTTTAAACTGAGTCAGTCACTGAGCTTTATAGCTTACCCTTCAAAAATGTTTTACACACTTTTCAGGTAGAGATCGAGTTCCCGGTGCCTGATAGACTGCCTTAGTCTGCTGAAGCTACGTTATCGATTGCCAATACGTGTTTCGAGTTGGGCATAGAGTCTGTTGTGTTATGATGTATATACACCCTTGTATGTTATAAATACTCCACAATTTGTGTAAGCTTTAGAAGCTGCGTGTGTAATCCTTTGTTGGTTATATTTTGGTTAAGGTGTCTCAAGGTTTACTTATGAAATTAGTTACTTTCGAGACATTTCATGCATGTATATGATTAGTCTAGGATTCTCTGCGTTGTGTGCATGTATAATAGTTTATTTACTAGATTGACAAGTTCATCATATTAAAGTTTTAAGTAGAGTCGACAGATACAGGTAAAGAAAAGCGTTGTCCGTCGGCTTCACGCCATCTTTCGGTCTAAGCTAGCATGTGAGTGACACTTGCTGACAGTAAATTTTTCCTCAATTAATTTAGTCCTAAACATAAAGGGAAAAATTTTAATAACCTTAACTGATAAAGTTTACCAATGGCCAGCATTCAAACTTTCCCAATTTAACTTACTTAACAACTCAGGTTGAAACCAATTAAACCTTGATGGAAAAATTCCACAGATGAATCCTTCCAAAATTCACCAATAAATCCTTCAAGAAAATCCCCAATTAGATCCAAAATAAATTTATCACTAATTTCACTTGAATGGATAAAACCCACATAACAAAAATACCACAGAAAAAACACTTCAAGCAACAGTGACCGGTGGCAATGAAAGGCAGCGAATCAACCATGAGCAAACGACATGACTTGGATGAGAAGAAAATTGGCTTAGACACAGAGAGGACTAGCTTTCTCACAATCGACTCATATGGAAGAAAATGTTGGTTTGGCTCACTGCTGTTGATAACACTTAAATGGAGAACATGGCTAATTTTATGGCTCGAACGAGGGGCAATACTCTGATGGCTCCAGGCCTTGCTTGTCGAAAGCAAACAACTAGGCTTCAACTAAATCGGCAACTCGTTGTGAGGCATAGATTTTAAATAAGAAGTTTTTTTTTAAGAAGAGAGGCATCGAGGAGTGAGATGATCCTTCTACAATGAAAGGAATGATTATTCTAGAGATAAATTTCAAAGGAAGGAAGGAAGTTGCATTTGAAAGAAGGAGATGGAGGAAGAGTGTGACGGTGAAAGAGTTCTATCAGAGAAAGAGTTAGGCGTGCTAGTAAAGTAACACAAAGAAAAGTCAGAAGAGAAGTGAACGATTGTGGTCTATTGCGAGAAAGAGAAGGCGAGAAAGGAAAAGGCGGGAAAGTGAATTTAGCTTCTCCAAAAGGAAAAGGCGAGGCAGATTTTGCTTCCCAAGGAGATAAGGTTTGTGTGTCGAGGTAATGTCTAATCTAGAGTTGACGTCAGCTTACATGTCGAACTTGAATTTGGTTGCATGGGGAGACAAGCCGGTAAGGTGACACATGTAAATCTGATATTTTCCTGGTTTAATTTCTTTAAATGTGAAAAAAAAAAAGAAGAGAAAAGAAAATGGAAATTAAGTATGTGTGTGTATATACATTTATATATATATAATGGTTTTATTAATTAAAATATAGAAAAAAGAAAAGAAAGCATAAAAGGAAAACAAAGAGAAGAAAATTTTCATTTTTCTTTTCTTCTTCTTCTCTTCCCTTCACCGCCAAGCTTTATCTTCAAAAGTTCTTATTCATCTTCCATTTTTCCTTCTTCAAATTACAAAGAAAATTTAAGAGAGAATTTGGAAGGAAGAAGAAGAGGAATTTTACTAGAGTTTTGAGGTTGAAGAAGAGAAGGAGAACTCAAGCAAAGTGTATCCATGGCAGAATCTTGGTTCATTCTGCACATCACTGGTTTTTAATTCGGTTTGAACTCTTCAAAAGGAATTAAGAGGTGAGGTTTACATTTACTGAAGACTGCATGACGATTAACACCACCAAGTGAGATGCCACATCATCACATGCAATGTGATTCTTTAGAAGACAAAAATGGTAGTTGGAGTTAATGTGACTTTACAAGGCTGCTTTTGGCGCTGATATGTATAGAGGAATAGAAGCTTCCCGCCTAAAGTAGTCTATATAAAGCCTTCATCCCTACCATATAAACTTGGCAAGTTTAAATGGACCAAACCCTAGAGAGCTCCATAAAAGCTGACAGAAAGAGAATAGCTCTTCTCCTTCTGTAAAAGTTCTTCCTTCTTCCACCACTTCTCTGGTCAACCTTTGAGTAAGAGCTTAGAGAGAGATTAGAAATAGAAATCATCATCTTCTTCCCCTAACTTGTAAAAGAGCAAAGGAATGCTTAGGTATTCTACAGCTCGACTCCCCACTTTCACCTTCCATTTCTTACTTTAATTGTAATGTTTGACTTTTATATATTTTAATGACTAAAAGGCCTAAATCAATCAATTCATTGCATATTTATTCACTGTCAATCTTCCATCTCGTTACTATTCATACTTTTTTTGTGTTATAAGTAATTTAAGTGTGTGATAAGTGCTTGATAAGGGATCTCTACTTATAAGGTTCATCGGATTTAGCCTATGCTTTATCCTATCGCCCAATTCTCTTCGAGAGAAGGAATCGGGTGTTATTTGCCAACTACTCGAGAGAATAAGTAGCAAATAACAAGTTAAATGTGCATAGAGAGGAGTTTGGTGACAAGCTTAACTCTAGAGTTTGGCCTCCACCATTTGTATCCCGAAAGGTGAACAAGTGTGTTGTTTAGGGGTCGAGAGGCAGCTCAACTTAAATAGAGAGGCAATGTGATTCTTATAAATAAACAAACCTAGATAGCTATCGCATAAGTTATCTTCATCATTTGTATCCCGAGAGGCTAGCAAGTGTGACGTTAGGCATTAGGAGGATGCTCCCCTTAATTAGAAGATGATTATGAAATCTCTATCACACCAAGGACCAGCACTTGGTTCAATCACCCAACAATGCGAAGACATTCTTTCATAGTACTTTTACGCAAGTTAGTTCACTTTTCATAACCACACAATTTCATGCCACCTTTTACAGAATCTCTAGTGTAAATAGTAGATTTAATACCTATACATACATTTACTTTATGTTGTATAGATTTGTATACTGCCTGAATGAGAAGTAAACATTGTAGCTAAACCTTGATAGAATCCCTGGGTTCGACCCTAGCTTATCCAGAAAACATCTCATTTCGCTTACACTTAGGCAAGCGAAAGGAAATTTGTACTACATGCATATCATTTGAAATCAGCAACACATAGATAGGAAATGCACCTTATATTGCATGATCTTATTCTAGACACATCCACAAATGAATTATGCATAAACTTTACAACCAAATAAGTATTATCTTTAAGATGGGTTGTTAGACGATCAAGGAGAAGAATTAAAAAGGGGTTCTTATACTCCTGAATACCTTAAAGCGAAGAGTAGCAATTCAATGGATGAAGGAAGGCAGGGAGCTTAGAGCTTAGGTTTATTTTTGTGTCTTGCGAGAAAAGAAATAGTAATTGTAAAGTATTGGATTAAGTAATAAAAGCAAAGTTGTGTTACACTTTTCTTTCCATCATGTTAGGTTGTGTATCTCTGTGGTGATTATCACTTAGTAGCTAAAGGGTTTAAGTGTCGAAGGCTAAGCAATTAAGCTAAGTTGGTTTTTTAATTGTTTTCCACTGTATTGAGTTGTAAAGATCTCTTGAGTTTAAAGTTAGAACTCTATGTTCGAGATTGGTTTGAGAAGTTTCGTTTACAAGCCATTCAACTTGTTATCTCGGAGAGAGGTACGGGTTAGGTGTCTAGACGGAACACTTCCTTCTGGCCGTATGAAGTGACCAGTGGGGTGGAGCATGAAAGTTGGTATCCAAGCATAAGTTTTTCTTGGAAAGGAGAGGGTAGAAATTCATATTAAGTTTGACTAGAGATCTAAATTGGGTAAGGTGAAGTTGATGTTTGACTGGAGTAAGTGTGAGTTGTTGTGATTAAAGAGAAAAGTTGAACTAAATTTTGAGCTACTCTTAAGCTATTGTTGTCATGCCAAAAAGAGGAAGAGGTAAAGGACAAGCTTCGGAAGTAGCACAATATGTTAATGTGCAAGCAAGAGGAGAGAGAGAGGAGCAATTATTTGCTAAAGTGAATTGGAAAAGCAGTTAGGAAGAGAAAGATTATAGGCGCTAGAAGCCATGATTGTTGAAGGAACTAAGAATCCAGTTGACAGTGAAGAAGTGGTTGCACTTAGTGGAGAAGTGCTTTGAAGTAATGGGTTGTCCTGAAGCGAGAAGAGTTAAGTTGGCTACTTTCTTGCTGGAAGGAAGCACTGAGGATTGGTGGATCTTGTTTGCATTAAAAGCAGAAGGAGTAGATTTTGTTACTTGGGAAAACTTTTGAAAAGGATTTCAAGGGAAGTTCCATCCTCATTCATTTATTAATGAAAAAAAGAAAGAAAAGAGAATCTCTAAGTTGGTACAAGACGATAAGACTATCGTGGAGTATGATAAGAAGTTTACTAAGCTGGCAAAGAACGTGATAGCTTATGTATTGAATAAAGAAGATAAGTGTAAGCATTTTGAGGAAGGCCTAAGGACAACAATCCAAGTCCTAGTAACGATGCGCGTTGAAAAGTGTTTGGTCGGACTTTTCTAAGTTGGTCAAGGCAGCCATGCACGTTGAAAAGTGTTTGGTTAAGGGAGATGAATAGAAAATGTTGAAAGGTTCAAGTCCGCAGGTGGATAAAGAAAAAGAGAAGGAAGGTAGCAAAGAGCATAGAAGTGAGCTAAGTCTTGCTTTAGCCAATGATCGCATTGGTTCAGCGATCAGAGGCCAAGATGTCAAAAGCATGGGTAAAGGCACACGGGGGCTTGTAGACACAAGATCATTTGCTTTAAGTATGGGTAAGTTGGAAATTACCGAGATGAATGTCCAAAAGGAACCAATGTTGCATGAGGAAGTCCCTTGGTAAGTAAAGAAAAGGAGGTTTCTACGTAGAATTTTGAGGACAAAATCCAAAAAAATGAGGCAGTAGTTGTGAGGCCCAGATCCAAAATAAGGAGTCCTATTGAAGAAAAGAGGCATCGAGGAGTGGGATGATCCTTCTAAAATGAAAGGAATGATTATTTTGAAGATAAATTTCAAAGGAAGGAGGAAGTCGTGTTTGAAAGAAGGTGATGAAGGAAGAGTGTGAAGGCGAAGTAGTTCTATCACAAGAAGAGTTAAGAGTTCTGATAAAGTAACTCGAAGTAAAGTTAGAAGAGAAGTGGACGGTTGTGGTCTGTCGCGAGAAAGAGAAGGCAAGGATGGGAAAAGGTAGAAAAAAGAATTTAGCTTCCCGTGAAGGAAAATGCGAGGTAGAGTTTGGCATCTCGAGGAGATAAGGTTTACATCTTGAGGGAATGTGTAATCTAGAATTGATCGTCCACTTATGAGTCAACTTTGGATTTGATTTCATGGTACGATAAGGCAATAATGCAACACGTGTAAAGTGGTAATTTGAAACTGGCAGGTAAGGAAAGTAACCGATCCAAATGATTAGTAAAAATAGGTGTGGAGGCCTTAAGGGAAGTTGGAGGTTTTTCCAAGAGAGTGCAAGGAGTTGTGTTGTGATAAGGAAGTACTAGGCGGGGAAAGGTGTTCAGGGAAGAAGAAGATCAGACATTTGTGTAAATGACTTTCTTAAACTAAACACTCCTACGTGAGTCACTTTCTTAAGCTAAACACTCATTTATGGGTGACTTGTAAACTAAATGTTTTGTAATATTTTCTTAATAGATTCTTTCTAAGTTTGAGTCATGCATAATGTGTTTTGTATCTCTTTGTGTAATTATTGTTGTTATTGTTGTTGTTTGAAAAGAGAAACTATTACTTTCTATGTGCTAATTGTGATGAAGGTGTGCAAACCATTATCCTTTTTCCTATCAAGTGAGCAGTGATTATGTGGTTTGCACATAATATGAATGGTGTTGTGTGGATGGTCAGTGCAACAAGAAATTAATTCGAAAACGTCTCTGATGCTGTAGATGGACACTAAACATCATAGTAGCTCAATCGCAAGATACTAGCGAGAGCGAATTGCAGTAGGCATAGTAAAGGAAAGGATGCATGTTCTTTGTAGAAATGAATAAGAGAAGCTACTGTGAGATTTCTGTAATTTACGAAATGAGGTGTTGGACGACGCATTTGACAAATGGAAATGAATTTTTGCTTAACTTGTATTCCCAAAAAGGTTTTCCAAAATCTTCACTCACTAAGTATTGCATTACGTGTTTATGTTTCCCTTCTCAAGGTGTTGATGCGTTAAGGCCAAGTAAGGAAAGGTAAGATGGATTGTGACGCAAGAAAGCTAATCAAGTTATCTGACTTGGGATAGTTTAATGTTATTACTTATAAGGAGGGTTGCATCCCTATCCTATATGCGAAATGAGCCTTGTCTTCGAGATGGGTTGCTAGGTGATCAAGAAGAAGGATAAGAAAGGGGTTCTTATACTCCTATACATATTGATGCGAAGAGTAGCAATTCAATGGATGAAGGAAGGTGGGGAGCTTAGAGCTTGTTTTTTATTTTTGTGCCTTGCGAGAAAAGAAATGTAATTGTAAAGTATTGGGTTAAGTAATAAAAGCAAAGTTGTGTTACTATTTTCTTTTCACTGTGTTGGTTTGTGTATCTTTGTGGTACTTATCACTTAGTAGCTAAAGGGTTTAAGTGTTGAAGCTAGGTGATTAAGCTAAATTGGCTGTTTAAGTGTTTCCACTATATTGAGTTGTAAAGATCTCCTAAGTTCAAAATTGGAACTCTATATTGGAGATTAGGTTTGAGAAGTTTCTCGTTATCTCGTGGAAAGGTACACAATGGGTGTTTAGGTAGCATGCTTCTTTCTTGTCGCATGAAGTGGCCAGTGGGGTGAGACGTGACAAATAATCAATAGACAGCGAGACAGTTGAACAAAAGCAAGACGCATAGCTAATAGGTTACTCGAATGAGAAGATGAAGAACCTTTCATGGCTTATTTATAATAATAGTAATACTTCATTATTATTATCTTTTCCTTTTCTTTTTCCTTTTCTTCTTTCAAATCATTAAATCCAATCTCTCTCTCTTCAATAATTTCGTATCATCATATCAACTTCTTCTATTACCTACTTAATTATTTATCCTCCCACAAATAATTATATTTCAAAAAACATAATTATTTATACCTTTTTCCATATTAACTAACATACATATAGATATAATCAACAACATTTCTACCAAAATTCCAAATCCTCAATTGAATTAAATGTACATCCATAAATATAATGTGATCACATCCATAAGATGCAGGTCCAAAGTAGCTCAAAATTATGTTGGAATTATGTGACCACATCCATACGATGCAATTTCAGAAGATGCATGTTTATAATAGCCCAAAAGAAATTAAAAATTTCGGTGTGATTGCATCTACCATGGGGAATAGGTCTCCTCATAATCAATACCAGGTCTTTATGAAACTAGTCTTGCGTAATATCTTGTAATCTCATTATTTTCATTTCTTTTTCTTAGAAATACCCATAGGTTTGATATCCTTTGGTGTTTGGACTTCTAGTTCAAAAACTTGACATTTTGAAAGTGAGTTTAATTTTGCAACAATTGCTTTTTTCCACAAAGACCAATTTTTTCTTTGTCGACATTCTACAACAAATTTTGGTTCAGGATCTTAATTTTCAGATATAATATCAAGAGTAACATTATATTTAAAAATGTTTTTAACAACTACATTAGTTCAATTCATCTTTTTCTTTTTAACATAGTCTATCGAAATCGCATTATTATTCTCAGTTATTTTATCTCCTTTGATATTCTTGTTAGGAATCAAAATATTCTTGTCATGAGTCAAATCTTGGATTTCATCTAGAACATCTATATCCTGAATCGAGTTATTGTCTCCCTTTATTTTTTGAGGATTTTTATCTTTTAAACCTACTATTCTACCATGCTTGTGGCATTTTCCGAATTCATTAATGGCAACTTGTTGTATTAGGATATTAATTTTTTTGAGAAATTTGCAATTGGTATATATGACTTAGTTTTTTTTTTTTTTTTTTTTTTGCATCTACAAATGTATATGATAACTGATTTACTATAGTTTGCAAATGAATTATTTTTCTAAATTTCAAGTTCACATTGATATGTACGAGAATCTAATTGAGACAATAATGAACTTCATGTAATTTTTTCTTCCAACTTATGAATTCCTTCCCCTAATTTTTGAAAAACTGCCTCATTAAAATGACAATTAGCAAATCGTGCAGTAAATACATCACTCGTTAGGGGTTCAAGATATTTAATAATTGATGGAGAATCAAATCCAAAATATATTCCTAGTCTCCTTTTAGGAACCATCGTAGTAAGTTGTAGTGGAGCAATTGGAACATATACTGCACATCAAAAAATTCTCAAATGAGAAATATTTGGACATATGTTAATTGTAATAATGAGTATTTTAATAAGTTGTTGGCCTAATATGCACAAGTGATGCAGCATGCAAAATAGTATGTCCTAATATAAATGTAGGAAGCTTGGCTCTCATACGCAATGTCTAGGAATTAATTGCAAATCTTTTATAAATGACTCTACTAAACTATTTTATGTATGAACATGAGCTACAAGATATTCAACACTTCTCCCAATTGAAATACAATAATTATCAAAAGCCTGGGATGTAAATTCACCAACATTATCAAGTTGGATCGACTTAATTGTATAACCAAGAAACTATGCTCTTAACTTAATTGTTTGAGCAAGAAATTTTGTAAGTGTAACGACTTGATAATAAGCACACGTGTAATCATCTATTGGATGCACCTATTAATACCATGAAATAATTAAATGGTTCACTTGGCTGGCAAATAGGTCTACATATATTACCATGAATTCATTCTTAAAATATATGTGATTCAACTTCCAATTTAGCCGATGATGATTATTAATTTACCTTTAGTAGGGATGAGCATCGACAACCAAAAAACTGATCCAAACTATCAAAATTGACCAAACCAACATCCAATGGTTGATTTTATTAAAAACGTTCTCGGTGGTTGGTATAATTAAAAGGTTTCAAAAAACTAACTAAAACCGACCGCCTTATTACCTGAAACCGATCGAACCCAATCGAGCCTAAGTAACTCGTGTGATACTAGTGAGAGCGAATCTCAGGTCTAGGCAAGGGGAGAATCCCAGATCTCAGAGTTAAGCTTGTTGTGAAATCAACCCATCGTATGACATTGTAGCACTCACTGTGCAAAGTCTAAGCAAGAAGGTGATGAGACGATGGATGAGCATGACTCCTAGGTATAAGAATGATTAAATGTGGCAGGATGCTTGTAGAAATTCCAGGTAACTCAAGGGATACTAGTGAGAGTGAATCTCAGGTTTAGGCGAGGGGAGAATACTAAGTATCACCGTTGAGCTTCTTGCGAAATGATTCTAGCGTATGGCATTGTAGCGGTCGCTATGAGGTTGATTAAATAGTTGTGGCTTGATACGATGTGCGATGTGATTTGATGCAATGTCCTTTGCTTAATTTAGTTTGACCTTATTACTTGTGATTTCTATGTGTTTTCCAAAAAAAAACGAGTTTCTAAAAAATCCATCACTCACTAAGTCTGTTTGACTTATGTTTAAAGTTGTTTCCCTACCCAGGTTGTCAAGCGTTGAGGCTATGCAAAGGTTGGTTCTAAGGTGTTGTAGCCGAGTTAAGGAGGGAAGGCAAAGTTATTTTGTCGTCTTACATGGTGTGTTAACCATGTCATCTCGTTATATGTTTAAGGAGTCAGTTGATAAGGTTGCTGCTCCTTAATGCCTAAACCTCACTTAAGCAAGGAAAAGAGAGGAAAGAGTCGAAGAACTAAGGCAAGGGAAAGGAAGCCCTGAAGATTATCTTCTAAATAGAGGAGGTTTGGGAAAACAAGGTTAAGAAGGAAAGGAAAACTTTGTACCTCTAAGTACCCCCGCCTCAAGGAGACAATTGAAGCGGCGAATGAGGGGAAGGACGATCCCAGACGATGTTCTTGAGATTGATTGTGGACAACAAAGGGAAAAAGGACGAGATCAGAGTCTTATCCACCATGGCACAAAAGGCTACAACTTGATAGAAAGAAGAAGGATGAGAGAATACCAGAGTTGGTTTTATTTTATGCAAAGCAAAAGTTGTAAATTTGTATTTTGTACTTTTAAAACTATTTAGTTAATAAATAGAAGGAGTTTTAAGTTATTTCGTTGTATTTATATTATTTCTTTAAGTTGTTTTTCGCTGAAAAAGTTGTGAAGGTCTCTGCAGCTCAATGGAAGAGCTTCGCGAAGAGACAAGAAGAAGAGGTTTTCCGCTCACTATATGTTGACACATTATCTCACAAGTGGTATGCGTTGAATATCCAAGCGGCACACCCTCCATTTGGTCGCATGGTGTGACATTTAGAACAAGGTGTGACATTTCACCTCCAATGATCCTTTCCACACTTTACACGTGTCAATTTATCGCTTTATCACACCGTGCAGCCAACCCAAGCTCGACATGTAAGCCAGTTGTCACTTCATGATTAGACATTTTTCTTGAAATGCTAACCTTATCATCTAGGAATGCTCAATTTCTTATCATCTAACACTCTTCTCAAAAAACAACAAACATTCACTTTCCTTAGAGGGTCATCTAGTCCTTTTTGAAGGAATGGAATTTCCATAGCGAAAGTGTATGAATGTCGTGCAAATGGAATTCAATTTGAAACAAAAAAAAAAAAAAGAGAATTCAGAGAAAACAACAGTAAAGCTTAAACATGCTTGTAAGGAGGAAAAGGAGAAAAAAAACTAACCTTTGTAGAACCCCTCAAGAACTTCTTGAATCTCCCAAGAACACCACAAAGTCTTCCTTGATATTCTCAAGGTGAGAATCAACAGAGAGTTGTGGGCTTCTGTGATTTGGTAAGGGAAAAATTTTGAGAGAGATTTCTTTTTCTTATTGGAATAGAGAGATCGTCAAAAAAAGAGAGAGAGAGAGAGAGAGGAGAGAGGTTAGGATTAATATAATCTTAACCATTTTTTAAGAGAGATGGAGTGGAAGTATAACTTCCTCCCTCTCTCTCACGTGAGAGTTATTCTGTTATTTAAAATTATATTAATTATAATAATATAAATTTAAACCATATTATATCTCATATAATATAACCAATGGTTTAGATCTCTCATATGACTTAAAGTTCTAATATGAATCGAATCCATATTAAGTTTGACCTATAGTTTATTTATGAATCTTATTCATGTTATTATTATTATTTGAATCATATTCAAATATTAACTTCTCTCATAAAACATTATATTATAATGTATCAAATATATTATATTAATTGTATCATATACAATTTTTTTTAGGGAAACTTTTATAAATGTAACAAAACACCAAACTATTTACGGCCTGTATAACAAAACCCATAAAGTTAGCAATTTTTTTAAATATTCTAGGTTTCTCTTTCCATCTTTCTTTTCTTCCTCACGAATCGCCTTCCTCCTCCTATTTCTTTCATCGCCTTCCTCCTACGATTTCGTCTTTCTTCTTATTTTTTTTCCATGATCTTTCTTATTTTTCAATTCTTTATTTATGTCGTTTAATCTTTCCATCATTTTTCTTCTTTTCTTCTTCTTTTTTTCCGTTGCGATTTCTTTCCATCGTCTTTCTTCTTTTTCTTTTTATTTACGTCGTGTACAAAAAATAGTAAAATATAAAAGTTCATGTATAAAGAATCTTGAAAAAAATCATTAAGATTGGAGTAGCCAAATGTAAACGATCGTGTAAAAAAAGTAAACCATCGTGTAAAAAAATAAAAGAATGTGTATAAAGAATCTTGAAGAAAAATCATTTAGATTGGAGTAGCCAAATGTAAATGAACGTTTAAAAAAAAGTAAACGTTCGTGTAAAAAAAATAAAAGATCGTGTATAAAGAATTTTGATAAAAAATCATTTGGATTGGAGTAGCCAAATGTAAATCATCGTGTACAAAAAAGTAAACAATCGTGTAAAAAAAGTAAAGGATTGTGTAAAGAAATCTAAACGATCGTATAAAGAAAATCTAAACGATCGTGTACCAAAAGCATTAAAAAAATCATGTACCAAATTTTGAAAAAAAAATCATTTAGATTTGGGTCCCCAAATCTAAATGATCGTGAAACCAAATTTAAACGTAATCAAATTAAATGATCGTGTAACAAAAATTAAACGATGGAATTGAAAAGACAAATTGTAGCCATATCTAAACGATCGCGTATAAATTGTAGCCATATCTAAACGATCGTGTATAAATTGTAGTCATATCTAAACGATCGCAAATATACTACGCGCGCGTTATTGACAACGTGGTTGACGAGGAATTTTTGGTATTTTACACGGTGGGCCTTTGGGTTTTTTCATTATAGGAATTATTCTACAGAGTGTAAATATTTTGTTGCTTTTTTATGTTTTTAAAAGACCCTTTTTTTTTACTTTAATCAATTTGAAAAGTTCAAATTAAACCAAAATAAATTTTATTTTCATCTATCCTTATTGAGTTAATAAGAGAACCTTATGGACCTACAGATTGAAACTCCAATGATATGAGATTAATTAATTAAACTCTTTAATTAACTTAATATTTATTCATTAACTATCAATCATTCCACTAAAGACTAATAGTTGCACTCTTCTTACTGTAGATATATTTTTTATGTCCATTAGATATAGCCAATCAAAAGTGCAATGACCCTTCACAAATTGCTCGTAAGTACAGCTATGTTGGTTATCGTTTTGCCCTTGTAGTTACATCTAACTCCTTAAGTACGTACTATTAATTCCTCTAAGTTATAGTCCCACTATAACTGAACTCCTCTCGAGCTAAGAGATGGTGTGGCGTCATATTGTTCAAGCCCTAGAATCAGGCCTTAAGAGAGAAATTTCTCTACTTACTCTATCTATAGAGAATGAGTGATTCGTGACAGTTATTTGCAGTCATTGATACAGCAATCATGGAAAGTATTTTATGATAGTTCTACAAAACTGTTACAAAATATGTTTTTCATGACGAATTCTTTATTTTATGACAGATTATAAATGTCATTGTTTAGATTTTATGACAAATAATAACTGTCATTGTTTATATTTTATGACAGAGAATAAGTGTCATTGTTAATCTTGTTTGTTGGATATTAAATGTCATTATTTATCATTTATGACTTTTTATTAACTATCATCATTTCACCTATCATTCTTGCCCTATTTTTAATTGAATCCCTGTTTTTCTTGTCGCCTTGTCTTTACACACACCAATACAATCACAAAGTACTATACAACACACCTATATGGAAAGAAATTGGTGAACGCTTTAATATATGTACAATTTTTCGTAAAGTGTTTGTACAATGAAGCAATGAACATATATGTTTTGGTACGAACAAGCTATTTAAATAAGTACATTTGAATCAAAATTTGGCTACCAAACCTACAAAAAGGCCTATAAATCAATCAATTGCCGAAATATGGCTTCACTGCTCCAATGGATTCTTGCAAAACCTAGTAAGAAAAGAAAATGATGAAACAAATCATTCACCATCCAATACAGCACAACCAGAATTCTTTAGTTTCATTTAAATAGAAGACCAACAACATATGCAAGTATATAATCAGATCAGTGCTACCACCTCCAACACCAAAGTTTAACTACTAGGAATGCCAGTAAATACCAAAAATTTACAACAAAGCACTCTCAAGTTTTAACAATCAAAGAAAAATATATTCTATTAACGACAACATTTATATCTAGTGTTTATATAATTGAAAGGTACTAAACACATACACCATATAATGAAAATTACTTCAATACCTTTATCCTTTACCATTCTAGTGTTTTCCTTTCCCCACTCGATCCAACACAAGTATATGAAACCCCTATAGACAAAAGAAAAATCGAATGTGCTTAAGATTTGAATTCAATTTACATAATCCAAACACAAAAGTGAAGAATTTCACTTAACAATCTGCCCTTCATAAATTCCAGAGCGAACTAACAAATGTAAACTGCAATCATCTCAAAGAGTAATAATATCTTACAGGCACTCAATTTCGAGCTCAACATGCAAGTTCAACTTCCTCCTTTGGCACAATGGCATAAGTTATTTGTTGATACCTTCGAGTGAATAAGTTATTTTCATCTCTCACATGAGATGATTCAGAATTATTTCAGTAAATTAATGACCAATTTTTGGTATCCAAATATTTGCTAGAGTGAAGGGTGGGTTAACCATCATCATATTTTCGCAAGTAATAACATACCGTGCAAACAACTAACTTATTCTCAAACTAACTTAAATGTGTGGGACCAACATACCGTGTAAACAACTAACTTATTCTCAAACTAACTAGCTAGCATAAAATAATTAAAAGTGAGTGCTAAATAAAATTGTTTTCAATCATAAAAATTATTCCAAGAGTTGATGTTAACCTCAATGAGAACCCAATGATCACGAACAGAAACTTTCCTGTAATCCTTTTTCCTCAGCCACTATAAAGTCTTAAATATGTCAACTGGCATTGATATTCTGAAAGTAATTATATGGTCAAAAATTCAATTTAATCAATAAAGGTTGTATTGCACCAAGTATAGAATAATCATGCCATGTACCATAGCTCCAATGAAGAACTGAGCTCTTTTTCCAGTAAGGAACAAAGAGAGACGAATCTAAAGAATTGAAATCCAGAAGTTGAGGTAACGATATTGGAAAGAAGGTGATGGATGCCATATTTTATGGCTTCAGAAGCCACTAGAGTGATAACAACTGTGACTTGTGATCAATGCCATTAAATACGAAAGTTCCAGACATGGGTACAAACTGTCGGGTGATTAGCTGAAAAAAGAGAACATGTCATTCTAATGGAAATTTTATGCTTAGTGAAACTCTAAACATGTGTCTAGTAGGTTTATAGGTAATTTTATAAGACGTAAGTTAAGAAACCAAATAAATACAAGGACTAAATTTGTAATTTGTAAGTTAACCAATCAAATTTCATTTTACACAAATGCAGCGGAATGACCAATGAGACTGGAAATGAAGATTTAATATTTTGAAAAATTGGAAGTTAAAACATGGCCTGTCTTAAAAGTTAAAATATTTTGTAAAAACATGGCCTGACTTAGAAGTTAAAACAATTCATCCTTCATTTGGTAAAGAAGTAAAGGCTCCAATGGCATGATGCAACACAACAAACAATTCAATTAAATGCAAACCAGAAATAAAAAATTGATGTCTTGGTAAAATAGAACACTTGTTTCTTTTCTTTTCTTTCTTTTTTTTTTTTTTTTTTTTTTGTAAAGAAAAAGAAGACGATAAGACCTCTATCAAGCTACAACACATCAAGTAATTGGAATCCCATCAAAAAGCCAAGCCACAAAAATGAATCCCACCAAAGAAAGAGACTCCAAAATGTAATCCTCTTCCACAACTTATGACCTTACCAAGACATTTGATCTAACTTAACATAATGAACTAAAAAGGATCCCCTAAGAAAAATCTTCAAAAGCAGGAAGAATAAATGTAGAAGAACAAACAACAAATGATTCAAAGACTGTACACACCTTATTGTATAAAATTTCTCCTACTTCAATACTTCAACAAAATTCATTCCTCGAAGTCATATTGTTGATTAAGAAATCACAACATTTTACATACTAAATCATATAAAAATGAGTAATAAACTAATAACTGTCCACTTTTTGGTAGAAGTGTGAGAAGATGGAAAAGATAATAACAGAACTCCAACTTTTTCAAAAGATGAAAACACAACTCAACGGTAAACAACTCTCTCAAGTATCTTCCAATTCAACTAAATGAATTCTTAAGAACCAAAACATAGCTTCCCCATCGCAAGACATAGAGCTCAAGAATCAAAATGCGTTGAGGCTGAGCTTACAGACCCTGAAATGAATAAAAAGGAAGATTGAAATTTTGAAAAAAAAAAGAGAGAGAGAGATAAAGATTGAATACGTATACAAAATGAGTATTATCTGTTTAATTTTCCCTTTAATGGTACAAAAGCTTCAAGCATCTAAGTGATTTTTGTACAGTTTTTATTCTCAATGAATCCCTTATTTTCCACTTAATTAATCCTCAACATTTCAAAGAATCAGTGGTAAAATAGAGAAGAACCCATAAGAAACTCGAAGGTACTAGGACCTTCACATATTGAGCTCACTCAAGACTTAAACCACAACAATATTACTTACCTCCCTTAAATCCCCAATCCCTTAAATTGGATTTTGAGATGATATTATATGGTTTTCGTCAAGATGGGTTTCAGTTAAGTATGTTGGAGCAAAAGAAAAAACCAGAGAAGCAAAGAAGTGAACCTCACCGTCTGCTTTGGTCTGCGATGATTCAGCATAACCCACAGCATAGCACAACCCAAATCATGTGGTAGAAGGGAAGAAGAAATAAAAAAGAGAAGAGAAGCTTTATAAATTAAGAAGCTAAGTTTGGGGGAAAAACCTATGGAGAGCCATTATTGGCTTAGTAGACACTATAATAATTGCCCGCGAGAGAGACGAGCACCACAAATGTAAATTCGATATTTTCTTGGTTTAATTTCTTTAAATGTGGAAAAAAAAAAAGAAAATAGAAATTAAGTGTAAATATATATATATATATATATATATATATATATATATATATATTAAATCGTTTTATTAAATAAATTAAAGAAAAGAAAGAAAAGAAAGGATAAAAAGAAAAAAAAAAAGAGAAGAAAATTTCATTTTTTCTTTTCTTCTTCTTCTTCTCTTCCCTTCACCGCCAAGCATTTTGAAGAAATATTCTCATCCAACTTCCATTCTTTTTCTTCATCAATTTACAGAGAACATTTAAGAGAGATTTTGGAAGAAGAAGAGGAATTTTACTAGAATTTTGAGGTTGAAGAAGAGGAGGAGAACTCAAGCAAAGTGTATCTATGACTGAATTTTAGTGCATTCTGCACATCACTGGATTTTAATTCGGTTTGAATTCTTCAAAAAGAATTAAGATGTGAGGTTTAAATTTATTGAAAGTTAACTCATTTTCAAACAAACTTTATGAAGAAAGTTGGAGCAAATTCTTATATTCATTGGGTGCTTTTTGATGAAGAAAACAGAGCAGTTGATTTTCACTCGAAATCAGGAGGTCTCTGGTTTTTCTTGTATTTCAGAGTGTACCGATGGAGTTAGAATCTATATTTGGTATGGTTGGAAATCTTATTCAATTTTACTACAACTTTCATGAATAAATCATGAACCAAAAACGACTAAAAATCAGTTAAATTGTTGCCAGTTAAATCATGACTGGCAGACTTTTAGAGGCATATTCGAAGATAAGTATTATCCCAGCACATACTGCAAAGTCAAGAGGGATGAATTTCTAGGGTTGAAACAAGGATCACTTTCAGTGGCTGAGTATGAGAGGAAGTATACTGAGCTTTCACGGTATGCTGACGTTATTGTAGCTTCTGAGAGTGACAGGTACCGAAGGTTTGAAAGAGGGTTGCGTTTTGAAATACGTACCCCAGTTACAACCATTGCTAAGTGGACGAATTTCTCTCAATTAGTGGAGACTGCCCTTCGTGTGGAGCAGAGTATACCAGAAGAGAAATCAGCAGTGGATCTTAGTCATGGGACTTCAACAGCTAGTGGATTTAGAGGTCGTGAGCAGCGGAGGTTCACGTCTGGGATAAATATTTCAAGCCGTCAAGATTTTAAGAATCGCTCTGGAGGCCAAGCATCGAGGAATATGAGTTATGGTAGTGTTTTTCAGAGACAGAGCCAGAGAATACATAGTCAACCCACTAGATCAACAGTAAGATCGCAACCAGGTCAGGAGTCCGTTGCTAGTACAGTCAAGCGAACACCGTGCAGAGTTGTGGCAGGAACCATCGGGGTCAGTGTTTGGTAGGTGTCGGTGTATGTTACCAGTGCGAATAGCAAGGACATTTCAAGAAAGATTATCCGTAATTGAACATGACAGTTCAGAGAGATCAGGGAGTTGGGTCCCAGACAGTTGAGCAATCGAGAGTTTCAGTGGTTCAAACAGAGGGCACCAGTGGTGCAAGGCAAAAAGGAGTTGTTGGAAGACCTAGGCAACAGGGAAAAGTCTATGCTATGACTCAACAAGAAGCGGAGGATGCACCAGACGTTATTACTGGTACGATTCTTATTTGTAATGTACCTACATATGTTTTATTTGATCCAGGTGCTACACATTCCTTTGTTTCTAGTATATTTCTAACTAAGCTTAATAGGATGCTAGAGTCTTTATCTGAGGGGTTAGCTATATACACTCCAGTTGGTGACATTTTACTTGTTAATGAGGTGTTGCGTAATTGTGAAATTTTAGTAAAAGGTATCCGTCTGCTAGTGGACTTGCTACCACCAGAGTTGCAGAGGTTAGATGTAATTTTGGGAATGGATTTCTTATTTGCTCACTATGCATCTATGGATTGCCATAGGAAGGAAGTGGTTTTCAGAAACCAGGCTTTACTGAAGTGGTTTTTAGAGGTATGAGGAAAGTCGTTTCTAGAAGTTTAATCTCAGTTTTGAAAGCTGAGAAATTGCTGAGGAAGGGTTGCACAGCGTTTCTTGCACACATCGTAATAGTGCAGAGAGAAAAGCTAAAGCCATAAGATGTTCCTGTGGTGAAAGAGTTTCTTGATGTATTTTCAGATGATCTATCAGGTTTTCCACCTGATAGAGAGATTGAGTTCACCATTGAATTATTACCAGGAACAGCACCTATTTCACAGGCACCGTATAGAATGGCTCCAAGCGAGCTTAAAGAATTGAAGATGCAGTTACAAGAACTAGTTGACAAGGGATACATTAGGCCTAGTGTTTCGTCGTGGGGAGCACCAGTGCTATTTGTGAAAAAGAAAGATGGTACCCTCAGATTATGTATTGACTATAGACAGTTAAACAATGTTACAATACGTAACAAGTATCCTTTACCACGCATCGATGACTTATTTGATCAACTAAGGGGAGCAGCGTTGTTCTCTAAGATTGACTTAAGGTCAGGATACCACTAGTTGAAGGTTAGAGAATCAGATATTACTAAGACAGCATTTAGAACGAGGTATGGGCATTATGAGTTTCGAGTTATGCCATTCGGTTTAACGAATGTGCCAGCGGTTTTCATGGATCTCATTAACAGGATCTTCCATCAGTATTTAGATCAGTTTGTGATTGTGTTCATTGATGATATATTAGTTTACTCGGTTGACAAAGAATCTCATGAGAAACATCTGAGGATTGTTCTACAGACTCTACGTGATAAACAGTTGTACGCTAAGTTCAGCAAATGTGAGTTATGGTTGGAACAAGTAGTATTTTTGGGACATGTAGTTTCAGCAAAAGGAGTTAGTGTCGATCCACAAAAGTAGAAGGGGTTGTCAATTGGGAAAGACCAACTAGTGCGACAGAAGTACGTAGTTTCCTAGGTTTGGCAGGATACTATAGGCGTTTTATTGAGGATTTCTCTCGATTGGCATTGCCTTTGACCGCTTTGACAAGGAAGAATGCTAAATTTGAGTGGTTAGATAAATGCGAGCAAAGTTTTCAGGAATTGATGAAAAGACTAGTTACAGCACCTATTTTGGCACTTCCTGTAACAGAGAAGGACTATGTGATTTATTGTGATGCTTCAAGGCTAGGATTAGGTTGTGTGCTTATGCAAGATGGGAATGTAATAGCTTATGCTTCAAGGCAGTTGAAGGAGCATGAGTGTAATTACCCTACCCATGATCTTGAGCTAGCAGCAGTTGTTTTAGCACTAAAAATCTGGAGACACTATTTGTTCGGGGAAAAGTGCCATATTTTCACAGATCATAAAAGTCTGAAGTATATTTTTGATCAGAAAGAGCTAAATCTGAGACAAAGGCGAAGGCTAGAACTGATTAAAGATTATGATTGTACTATAGAGTATCATCCAGGTAAGGCCAACGTAGTAGCGGATGCATTAAGTAGGAAGTCAAGACTTCCGAAGAGTGCCTTGTGTGGTATTCGAGTAGCTTTGTTGAATGAGTTAAGGGGTTCCAAGGCAGTAGTAACTACAGAGGATTCAGGAAGTCTCTTAGCTCAATTTCAGGTTCGGTCTTCTCTAGTAACTGAGATTGTAAGAAGACAGTCAGAAGACAGTAATTTACAGAAGAAGCTTGAGAAATCCAAGAAATGCTTAGAGGTGGAGTTTGAGCTGAGAACAGATGGAGCCATTGTTAAACAGGGAAGATTATGTGTTCTGAATATCAGTGAGCTTAAGAATGCTATTCTAGAAGAAGCTCACAGTTCAGCTTACGCTATGCATCCAGGTAGCACCAAGATGTACAGAACTTTAAAGAAGACTTATTGGTGGTCTGGAATGAAGCAAGAGATAGCTGAATATGTTGATAGATGTTTGATTTGTCAACAGGTTAAACCATTAAGACAGAGGCCAGGAGGATTTCTTAATCCTTTGCCAGTGCTAGAGTGGAAATGGGAGCATATTACTGTGGATTTTCTATTTGGATTACCTCGTACATCCAGTGGACATGATGGTTTATGGGTAATAGTAGACAGACTCGCCAAGACGGTACGATTTATACCGATTAAAGCGACAAACAATATTAAGTTGATCAGAGAAAATCTGAGGATAGCCCAAGATCGACAGAAAAGTTATGCGGATAAGCGACGAAGAAACCTAGAATTTCAAGTTGGAGATCAAGTTTTCTTGAAATTATCTCCATGGTGAGGTGTTATTCGTTTCGGAAGAAAGGGTAAGTTAAGTCCTAGATATATTGGTAAATATCAGATAACGGAACGAGTGGGACCAGCAGCGTATAGACTTGAGTTTCCAATAGAACTTGCACGAATACATGATGTTTTCCATGTATCCATGTTAAGAAAATATATACCAGATCCATCGCATGTGTTGCAAGAGCAACCCGTTGAATTAAAAGAAGATTTGAGTTATGTTGAAGAACCAGTTCAGATTCTCGACAGAAAGGAACAAGTTTTGAGAAACAAAACGATTCCACTCATAAAGGTTTTGTGGAGACATCATGGAGTGGAGGAGGCAACTTAGGAACCGAAAGATCAGATGAAAAAGAGATACCCGATACTTTTCAGTTAAGGACATTCTAAATTTCGAGGACGAAATTTTCTAAGGGGAAGGTAAGTTGTAATGCCTTGCTAGATTTCAATGATGAACATGCTGAGTATTTAAGGAAACTATTCTTACTACTACACGTTTACATTTATAACTTGTATAAACAGATTTATTTGTGTAAAGTTTTCACGTGCTCTTATCTTTAAATTCATAGTTTTAAACTGAGTCACTCACTGAGCTTCATAGCTCACCCTTTCCAAAATATTTTATCCATTTTCCAGGTAGAGATCGAGTTCCCGGTGCCTGATATACTGCCTTAGTCTGCTGAAGCTCCATTATCGAATGCCAGTACGTGTTTTGAGTTGGGCATAGAGTCTGTTGTGTTATGATGTATATACACCCTTGTATGTTATAGATACTCCAAAGTTTGTATAAGCTTTAGGAGCTGTAGTTGTGTAAATTTTGTTGGTTATATTTTGATTAAGGTGTCTTTAGGTTTACTCATGAAATCGGTAAATTTTGAGGTACACTTCATGTATGTGTTTGACTAGCTGTGTTTGACTAGCCTAGGATCCGCTGTGTTTTGTTGCATGTATAATAGTTTATATACTAGATTGGCAAGTTCATCATATGAAAGTTTTAAGCAGAGTCGACAGATACATGTATAGAAAAGCGTTGTTTGTCAGCTTCACGCCATCTTTCGGTTTAAGGTAGCAGGTAGTTCGGGAGGGGTGTGACAACAGAGGACAAAAAGTTCAAACCAATTGTGAAGCAAATTGAAGAAATACATATGAAAATCGTACCTTAAGAATCCATGCAATGTCTAGTCTAGCGGCAGCATCAAGCGACAAAAATTAGAAGCACGAGAAACGGTCATAATCGGGGATGAAATGACGCTCATTCTTAATGAAGACAGAAATAGATTCCTCAATACAGGCTAGAGTCTCATGGTCGGAAAACAACCTTACTTTCTGACGGTCGGCGAGGAGGTCTAGGACGGTGGGCGAGGAGTTCTGATGGTGTCGTTTGAGAAAGGGTTTGGAGACTTTGAGAAAGGTTTGCGTGAGGTTTGGAGAATATTATTTTAATAAATTTAAATAAATTTTATTTTAATAAATGATTTAATGTTTCTACCTTTTATGACAATAAATAACTGTCACTGAAAATTAAAATCCAAAAACAACGTTTTTTCCCGCAAAAAACGCAAATTTTAACATTTTATGACATTTTTTCCTTTTTCCCATTCAATTTTGGTTGTAATGAAATGTCATAGTTTATCATTTTTCTTGTAGTGAGGCTTGAAAATTGGTAATATATAAGTGTATCAAACTAATGATTTTAATGAATAAAAAAATCTTCTTCCTCAAATTCTTACCTCTTTTTTTTTCTTCTTTTTTTTTTTGCCAAATATAATGTACTTGAAGTTTTTCTATCTCCGCTTGTGCTTGTGAAGAGTTTGTGAAGAATTAGTGATTGAACAATGATCAATTGCATGTATAGTTCTTGTGGTGGTGATGATGATGGTGGCAACTATGCTTCTCCTCTTCATCAAACTCTAAATCTCGAACAAAGACCATCAAATAAAGTAGATATGACTTCATTAAAGCTCCTGTTGATGGATTGGAAACCTTTAAACCCATGGTTTGAAAAAGAAAAAAAAAACTTAACATGTGCTCGAACATGAGAAATTCTAAATAAGAAAAGAAAATTCTTGCACGGGATTTAGGATTGAAATGATTGTTGTAGAATATTGAATGTGGCGTATTTTTTAATTAGAGGGTAGTTTTGGAATAAATAAAATAAAATATTACAAAACCAAATCTAAACTAAGGTTGACTCTGCTTGTTTTCAAAATTTTGATATAATGGCAATATTTAAAAATTGGATGATAATACCTAAAAGGGAAATTGCATTGGACAACAAAAAAAATTAGAAAAATACAGCTCATAGCAACTCTTTTTTGCATATTGCAAATATGACAAATATGACAAGTAATTAATATCAGAGAGCTATCAAAGAATTACTTGTTTTTAAATTTACTACTTTTGCAATTTAGAAAATACAGTAACATGAGTTCTATTATCATAAATTTTTTGTTATTTTTGTAAACGTCCCACAAAATACATTTGATATCCAATGCAATTTCCCTAAACTAGAATTAATTCCGATTACTTCAGACATTTTAAATTTAATAATTTAATAACAAAATTGTCTTGTATTATTATATTTTTACAATTGTACCTCTACATTAATAACAAGATTGTCTTATCAGTTTTATAATTTTTAGTGATTTTTATTAAGGAAAGCTACCCTTTCTTAAAAATTTATTTTAAGAAGAAAAAGAAAAAGCCGAAAATCTAAAAAAAAAAAAAAAAAAAAAAAAAAAAAAGGAGGTTCAGTCCTGTTTGAAGTTTGAACACAACAATTAAAAGAAAAATAGACGCCACAACTTTTTTAGCGAACGCCATGTCCGTTGCACAAATTCAGGACCAGTGACAAAATTGAAAATAAAATTTAATAGTATCTGGGACCTAAACAATAAAGTAAAAAAGCTACGAAACGAAGAAGAAAAAGAAAAGTCAAAATATCAAAGCTCTATCCATTAAAATGTATATTTTCTATCCACACGTAGTACATAATTTAACTATTATAGATTTATAAACGTTTGGGGGCGTTTGATCGTGGACTACAGGGAAGTTTTATGTTAAAACACTCCGCTTTTAGAGGAAGGATTAGGTTTTCCATAATCCTTTCTTCATTTATTTTTCACTCTTTCATTGTTTTTCCAATCCTTCTTGCTCTTTTTTCTCTATTTTCCCAATTCTCTTCCAAACACATACTATCATAACATTACTATTATAATATTCCTTCTCCCAAACGCATATTATCATAACACTATCTATCATAATCTTTCCCTCAAACGTATAATATCATAATGCTAGGATTATTTATAATACTAGGATTATCATAACACTAACCCTCTCATAAATCACTCCTTCTCGCAAACACCCCCTCAAGTTAAACAACAAGTTGCCACTATTCCATTTGAAACCTATTTTTTGAAAATTAAATTACAATTTGAGGCCGAGATATAAACAAAATACAATCACAATTAACAAAAACTATAACTTATAATATGTGACAATGAAAACTAACAAACTCACTTAAATACCTCTAAAACACACCTCGAGAAAATAAATCTCAAAGGGAACACCCTATATAAAACTCCTCAAAGGAGATGGAACAACCTGACAAATCATCATAGAGGGTGCATGCAACACAATGGACTCGAATCTTATGCTCCCTCCAATTGCAGCATATGAAACAACATACCATACTAATTCATAGTGCAAATAATTCGTAACGCCCCAAATTTTGGATGTTTAAATATTATTTGATTTGTGATTATGTGATTTTGTTAGACATTATCTAATGGTGGTGGTGCTTGGGAGTTGTGTTAATTGGATGTATTTGAGAAAACTTGATTAATGAAATTTTTTGTTATGTAATTAATTAAGTTTTGAGGAATATAATTATTTTGTTTGGATAATAAAAATTGGTAGAGATATTGTTTGTAGATAAAAATGATTGGTTGGTTTTGAAATTTAAAAAGGGAGATTTGGTGAGTTTTAAATGAAGAGAGAGAAGATTTGGTTGTTTTGGAATTTTTAAAGGAATAGGAAAATGAGGAAAATAATAATAATTGTATTATTATTATTGGTTAAATAGGCTTCTTGGGAAGTGGGTCATCTTCTTAACAAAAAGAAAAAATAAAGATGAGGACCAAACCCTAACCCTAACCTTAGCGCCGTCGCCGCCTCTCCTTACGAACCGTCGCAGCCGTCGCCTCCGTCTTCAGCAGTTTGCGGTGCGCCGGGTCGTTCCGTCGAGGAGTAACCAGCGACCCGCAGCCGCTGTACGCCACCGAGTTTCAGTCGATTCGTTCCCGCGCCAGCCGTCACGTGTGGATCAGAGCCGCATCTCCAAGCCATTCACATGGAGCCCCGCTGCATCGTCTCGTCGAGGAGTAACCGCCGACGATCAACTAACCACCACCGTGATCGAACGTCAGCCGGAAGCCGCGTCTTCGACCCGGACTGTCGAACCCGAGCCGCCCGCGCCTTCGACCCGAAACTCGACCCGCGCGCCCGCGTCTTCTTCACCGGGTGAAGCCAGTGCGACCCGCGTCCCTTCTCTGCGACCCGAGCCGCACCCGTACCCGTCCGTGCCGTAGTCGAGTAGCCCTGTACGCGCGCGAGCCGCCTGTCCACGTCGTAACCGAGTCGCCCTGCACGCATGCGAGCCACCTGTCTGAGCTGCCTTCTGCTTTCTAGTCGAGCCGCCTAGCCGCTTCGCCTGTCTTTGAGCCGCTAGCCTATTTCGGTCCTTTTCACCTAGTTTGGTAAGTTTGATTGGGTTTTGGAATACCCAACTAAAATTTTAAATTTTGTTGGATCTCAAATAATTTAATTTTGAGGTTAAAATTAAATTATTTCTCTTCCAATTAAGGATATACGATAAAAAGCATTTATGTAACCACGATTATATGACCAATTATATATTATATTTATAATTTTTTCAAAAAAAAAAATTCTTAGTAAAATTTTTAAAGGAACATCTAGAACCAATTGATTTTGGAGCGTGGGATTTCTCCAGTTAAGGGCTCAAGCGTCGCAACCTCGACCTAAGGTAAGTTACTTCAACTGAATGTCTGGAGTCTTTGATCGATTGGTGATTAAGTTATGAAAATTGGTGTTTCTAACCAGTAGGACTTCCTGCTGGGAAAGCGTGACTTTGCGATTAGAACTCGTTGAGCAAATCTCTAGGTAAGAGATTCTACTACTAGACCTACGAGTAGAATTAAGAGATCGCATACATTCTTAGTTATGCACATTGATGACTAGACTGCATAACGGCATGACAATTAATGAGGATATGATATGACATGATATATGATTTAACATGATGATATGATTTGACATGATGATATGATGTGACATGATGACGTGATGATGTTATGTTACGTGTATGCTATGGTTAGGGTGCATGTTAGCTTATCCTATTAGAGTCGTACCTGCATGGGTGTCCTCCGGGATCACCACCTATTTAAGACAGCGTAGTCCGACGGGACCGCCAGTCTGGCATTGATATAGACATGATTCGAGTGATTCGAGGGACCACTCGTAGCCTGATCGTCTTAGTGTTTCCTCTGTGTACGCTATAGACCAGTTTGTTTTAGGTGTTCCTTAGGGTCACCGAAGACCAGATTTTGTTCCTAGGGGATCACATGTTGCACGTGTTCGGGAACGTGTCAGTTCTTGGGTACCATTTTCAGGACTCTAATAGGAAGTTAACAGGCACCTAGTGGGACTAGTAGTGGATCTCTTACTGAGTATTTTATACTCACTCTTTCCATTTCATTTTTCAGGCAGGGGCAGAGGTAAGGGCAAGGGCAAGTTGGCGAGCGACCAGAAGTGACCGTGGCGAGCCATAGGGATCTCTTGCTTCCGCTTTATATCCGAGTTCAGACCTTAAATGTTTGCATTTTAGTTTATTCCTTATTTGTTATTTTATTTCTTTAAAATTAGATAGGGCCCGAGTTAGGATTTTATTTTTATACATATCTCAAATCACTTTTGATTAGGCTTTTAAATAAAAATTTTGAGGTTTTGTTTCATTTTATCCAAACTTTACAAATTTTATTTGTCTTTTAAAATTAATAATGACTTCGACTTAGTATAAGGAGTTGGGTCGTTACATAATCACTTACACTAAAACGACCATTTCAGTCAAGCTTCATCACCACTAATATATTTTATGATAGAATCACCATTACAAAAGCACATCTTTGAATAAACTCTCTAAATGGGCAAACCAAAAAATAAAGTAGGGGTGTTCAAAAAAATCGATAACCTAACCAACTCGAATTACCCTACCCAAATGTAAGGGTTGGGTTGGGTTAAATTTTATGTTGAGTTGGGTTAGAAATTTGAAAGAAAAAAAAATATGAGTCAGGTTACGGGGTTAGGCAAGTAAGGGGTCAGGTTGACCCAACCCAACCCAACCCAATTCTATATATATATTAAAACCCTAAATCTATTGAGAATGTTTAAATACGTACTGGTGACTAATACAAATTGTATTTGTAACTTGGAATATTACCTCTCAACCTCAATTAGACTAGGTTAGGTTGAGGGTGTTTTTTGGACCAACCCAAAGGGTTGGATAGTCCGAAAAGACCCAAATAAAGTATCTAATTCAACCCAACTCAACTTTTGAAATTTGAATTGAACTAGATTAACCGATTGTCAGGTTATAGCTTATTTGTTTCTTTTTAATTTTAATTAAATGCATAAACTTATCTATAACACCTGTTTAATAGCTAAAAACTCTTCAAATTTAAATATAAAATACCAAATATTAATACAAATTTAAATAAAGAAAAATATTATGAAAATGATGAAAGAAAATTATTAAAAATTCACAAAATCATCGATCCAAAATAATTAAAGTTTAAACAAAGAAAAATGTATATATATATATATATATATCTTTTATTAATATTTACATAATTCAGGTTGGTCAATCCATTTCTTTCTTAGCCAATTGCAACCGCAACCGTAACCCAATTCAAATCGACAAAAATAGAAAATGTTTTAACTCAATCCAACCTAATCCAAACCTGATAGTCTTTTTATACTTCTAAATAGTTTTATTTTATTTTTTTGGGCTATATTTGAAAACATGCATTTTTAATTATAAGAGTTCAATTCCTAATCAAATTTCAAGAAAAAAACAAACTTCTGAGAAAAAAAGTTTAATTTTTTAAAACGTTGACAAAAGTAGATAAGAAAACAAGAGATATATAGTTGAAAAAATGATTAATAGATTTAAGGTCTGTTTGGATTGACTTAAAAAAAGTGTTTTTTTAATAAACTCATTTTTGTTTAAATTTATTTTTGGGAAAATTATTTAAAATACATTTAAAAAACTATTTTGAGTAGCTTTTAAACACTTTGTTTTTTTAAAAAAAAAACTTATTTTTTAAATTAAACACTTGAAAATGTAATCTAAACACATCATTAGTTTTAAAAAATTAGAAATTTAAAACCAATTTATTATCTCATAAAATAAAAAAAATATTATAAAACCTTACTTTTGTTTTTTTATTAAATGTTTAGTTTGAAAATATGAAAATTATAAGAACGTTTTTAAATATAGTAAAATATACTAAAATATTTACGACATATAGTAAAATTTTAAATTCTATTAATAAACTTCTATTATTGTCTATCAATGTGATTGATAGAAATATATAAGTATGTATCAATGTCTATTATTGATAGATCTAAAATTTGGCTATATTTTGTAAATTTTTTTTTGTCAAATTTATCATTTTTTACTAATTCTAAAGTTATAATTGAAAAATGCTAAGAAAACCATAACAATTGAAGAGAGAGAGAGAGACGTAGATAGTTAACAAAACATTGTCTAACAATTGAAATAGTATTTTAAAAAATTATATGAACAATGTGTGTTTAATAATAAGTTATTAAAGTTTATAATTTTATATAGAATAGAATAAGGCCATAACATAGTAGAAAGAAGTCAAAACTAATTTGATGTAATGAAATATAGAAGTGCTTTGGTTGGGTAAATTTATTATGAATAATATTATTCAAGTATTTAAAAATTAAAAAAGAAAATAAAGAAAGAGAGTAAAGTGGAAATGAAAAAGGAAAAAGGAAAAATGAGAAGAGAGATAGGAGAAAATGGGCGCGTGAGAATATTGAAAAAGGCGCGTGAGTCAGAAACAAAATTCAGAGCAGGATCGAAGCTCCATAATAGCAACAGTACCTATCATCATCATCATCATCCTCTTCCTGCCCCCCTCCCCTCCATTTCTCCTTCTTCAATTTATCCTCAAATCCCCACAATACCCTCCACTTCCATCTTCACCCTCCTCCTCCTCTCTCTCTCTCTCTCTCTCTCTGCACCAGCTATGGTGTCTATGAAATGAAGGACCGCCAACGCTGGCAGCCTGAAGAAGACGCCCTTCTCCGAGCTTATGTCAAACAATATGGCCCTAAAGAATGGAATCTCATCTCTCACCGCATGCCCAACCCTCTCCATCGCGACCCTAAATCCTGCCTCGAACGCTGGAAAAATTACCTCAAACCTGGCTTGAAGAAAGGCTCTCTTTCCCCTGAAGAGCAGTCCCTCGTTATCTCTCTTCAGGCTAAGTACGGCAACAAGTGGAAGAAGATCGCCGCCGAGGTCCCCGGCCGCACCCCCAAACGCCTCGGTAAGTGGTGGGAGGTTTTTAAAGAGAAACAGCTCAAACAGTTACACAAGGCCAACAACTTAACGCAATCCTCCCTCGACCCCAATCTTCCTATTTCTCTTGCTGTTTCCTCCCCCGAGAAAGCGCTTCAAGGCCCTTACGACCATATTTTGGAGACCTTCGCTGAGAAGTACGTTCAGCCTAAGCTTTATCCTCATCCAATTCCTATCCCCGACGCCGATCCCCTGCTTTCTCTTGGATCCGTTACCTCTACCACTTCCTCTTCCACTCTTCTTCCTCTCTGGATGAATGTCAACTCCACCAGTACTGCTTCTTCTTCCACTTGCTCAACCACGCCGTCTCCCTCCGTCAGTTTAACGCTATCTCCATCTGAACCTGGGTGTTTGGAGTCGGAAGTTAACCGGATCGGAGCCTTAGTTCAGTACTGTAAGGAGGTGGAAGAAGGGCGGCAGAGTTGGGTTCAACACAAGAAGGAAGCTAGCTGGAGATTGAATCGATTAGAGCAACAACTGGAATCGGAGAAAGCAAGGAAGAAAAGGGAGAAAATGGAGGAGATGGAAGCGAAAATACAGAGGTTGAGAGAAGAAGAAAGGGTTTATTTAGGAGGAATCGAGAGGGATTACAAAGAACAGTTGAATGCTTTGCAAAGAGAAGCGGATTGTAAAGAGGCGAAGCTTGTGGAAGATTGGTGTAATAAGCATTCGAAATTGGTGAAGCTAGTGGAGAAATTTGGAGGTCATGGGTTGTTGGGTGTTTCCAAGGATATTGTTCATTGAAATTCTGCTTCCATGGCGGTCTGAGTTCAAATGCAGGTTGGTTTTTTCTCTCTGCACCAGTTTCTTTTTACATTACATAGACTCTGTTTTTTTGGTGGGAACAAATTTGATAATCAAAGGGAAGAAGAAGAAGAAGAAGAAGATTAAAAAGTAAGTAATAAAGAAAAAAAGGATGGAAAAACTCATCTCTCTCTCTCTCTCTCTCTTTCATTCCAATGGGATCTTATTATTAATTAATTAATAAAAATTTAATTCTACGAGACTTTCATTATTTCTCATCTTTTGTCTTCTGAATTGATTTGGTATCAATACAACTATATGGAGATTAATCATCAAAATTGTTTGAAAGAGTGTTTTTTCAGTACACTATAATTGTGAGAATGTGGACAGAGATGGAAATTTCAAGTCAACTTGACTTGAAGGTTAGTACATTACATTTGAGTTATTGAAATCAAAATCGAAATACACGGCCATACATGGTTTGAGTCTTTGTTTTCATTTCTTGGTTAACATGTGCTATGTTATTAAACTACTAAGATTTGAAACCCATATAAAGTGTGTTTATTATATTATATTAGTATTTGTCAATTATGACAATGCATCATTGTGTAATTTAAAGTTCTGTCATTCATTGGTTAAGTTAAGACTTGGAAGATATTATTTTCACAATAATAGTTAGTTGTTATACTAAATAGTAATTATATTACATAAGGAATAAAACTTACACTATTCCTTGGAGAAAAAATTCCCCACTATCGGAAACAATGTCATTTGCAACACTATCTAATAAAGGAAAGTGCAAGTGAAATTAAATATTGTTTTTTCTCCTTTATATATATATATATATTTCAAAGCATTTGATTCCATGTATTAGGATTGCTGATGTCTGATTCTTTATACAACTGATTTGACTTAATGTCTGGACTTCCAACTACCCATTCTACTCCAAACTTTTTATATACCTCATTGAAAGTATATTAAACAAAAATTGTGCTAATCAAATGTTTAACTTATTTTGGAAGAAGCAAGAAGCCATATGGCTGCCTAATAAAAGTAAGACAAGATTGCAGAAACTAACCCCTTTCAGTAATAGTTGTAATTATATTATCTTACCGTAAAATTTGAGTTTTCAAATTAGATCTTCAAAGTTAGATAATTAAACATTGTAATAATTGATGGTTCACTTTTGGGTGTTCAATTTGAATAATTATCATAAGTATGAGTATTATATTCAATTTTGACATTATAGAATTTGAGTGCCTAAAGGTTTGAGGGTGTAATAAATTACAACCATATTCCAAAGGTAATATTTATGTCCATTGTCTTGCTAGAAGGGTAAGACTATTGAGAATTATTCATAACAATCTTTGGTTTATTGGTCTAAATCGAGTATTATGATTAGAATAGATTATCATTATTAATAGTTTTAGGATAGCTTTATGATTTAGGGTGGTGATTTAAACTTCTCTAGTCAAGTTTATCATTATTTGATTGAATAGAAATTTGTTGCTAGAGGTGGACTTAATTGCATTAAATCTTTTGACCCAACAATCACAATCACAATCACAATCACAAGAACGAGAGAATAAACCATTGACATTTGGAATGATAATCATTGGTGCAATATAGAGTTAGATATTCTATTATTGGATTAAGATATATATAGTTTAAATTGTGTTGATGTATTGTTTACTAATAAATTAAATACACGAGGGAAAATTGTTTACAAGATTTTGGGCATTGGAGGGATTATTTTTATTTTTATTTTTATTTTTATTTTTATTTTTATTTTTATTTTTATTTTAAAGGAATATTTGAATAATAAAAATATAATTTACAAATTATTTAGTCACTGTCATAATTTGTTGTAATAAGGATGGAGGGAATTAATAAAGTAGCGGAGAAATTATTGGAAGTAGAATTTAGAGTCCGCACTCAACTGAAATTAAAAGGGAAGACGTTGACAGCATCATCAAAAAAATTAAATAAAAAATAACCATAGTAATAGGAATTCATTAATTAATCACATTCTTTGCCATTTATTTTCTCCTCTTCCTAATATTCTTCTCCTTCTTCGTATTCTCACTTATTATTCTTTACTATTTCTTCATTTTCTTTTCCAAAATTTCTTCTTTCTTCTTCATCTCTCATCTTCTTTTTTCTTCTTGGTACAATATTTAAACATTATTGATACATGATCTAAACGATCGTGTACCAATATCTAAACGATCAATTGTTTATCTAAGATAATCACATATTACTAATAGATCATTTACATTTGGTACAAGATCCTTTGACTGGATACAAAATTATTTAAATAGGTACAAGTGTACAAGATCGTTTAGACTAGATACAAGGGTATAAGATCGTGTAGCAAGATCTTTAGATTTGAATCATGTAGTAAGATCGTTTACACTAGGTACAAAATTGTTTGCACTAGGTACAATGATACAAAATCGTTTAGACTGGGTACTAGAGTATAAGATCGTATACCAAGATCATTTAAATTTGGTAAAATATTGTTTAGACTAGGTATGAGAGTGTAAGATCGGTTAAACTAAATACAAGATCGTTTAAACTTAGTATAAAAGTACAAGATTATTTAGACTTGATACAAAGTTGTTTTTAATTTTTCTTCACGTGTTTAATAAAAGAGGTATTTTTGTTATTTCACATGGTGGACTTGTGAGTTTTTTCCTTTTTCAAAATTGTTATATACAATATAAATATTTTCACGCTTTATTCTATTTTTTAAAAAACCTCATACTTAATTATTATTTCTAATGAAGAGAAATATTTAAAAAATAGCTACCTTTGTTTAAAAATCGTGAGGAAGAGAAGAAAGATACAATGACAAACTTGAAGTATTTAAAAAATAGCTACCTTTATGGATTTTGTTACATGAGCCGTAAATAATTTGATATTTGGTTACATTTATAAAAGTTTCCCTTAAAATTGTGATAAAGTTATAATTATCTTAAAAATATACAAATCCTAAAAAAAAAAAGTTTATTTTAAGACATTAAGAAATTTCGTAGAACTAGGCCTCTTCTCTGAATCTCTCTCAGATCTATCACCTGATGTGGATTTGGATTGGGCTTTAATTAGGTTTCCACCACATTCTTTCAAGACTTTACCTTGTTTGGGCTTTACCCAAAAACTTTGGATCTGAACTCTAACGCCTTCATGTACAACCAATCTAAAGGACACATAACTCACTTTACTATATTTTCATGTCTTTTAATCATTTCATGCGCTTGTCCAAATATATCACAAAATCCAAGGTTTACTTCCGAAAAAAATTATTAAAAGATAACAAAACTGAAAATTAATAATAAAAAAAAATGTGAAATTGTAAAAAAATGCTCACTCCTGAATTAAAACTCCCAATGTTCAAATACGAGTTTTGTTGGTTTCTAAACAAATAAAGAAACAACAAAATACACTATAATTAGGTCACTTCCCCCCACCCCCAAAAAAGAAAAAAAAAAAAAAGAAGATTTTTTTCAACTTTTTCTTCATTCACTCAAACACGACAACCGCACCTAACTCTTTCTCTCTCATTCTCATTCACTCTCAATCGAAACCGAAACTTTCTCATGCTTTTAAGTGCATTTTGATTATCTATGAGAAAAAAATGTTTTTCAAGAATATATTTTATTTTAAGCACTACCCTAAAAATGAGTTTAAAATTTAAACACTTGTATGAAAATATTCATCTCTATTTGTAGTTATATTTATGGACATCTATTGAAACAAAAAGGTAGGTTAAGTAACATGTTTTTCTATTTACTAGAAATTTAATAGAAATAAAGGAGAGGATACACCTCCAAACTCAAGAAATAAAACAGAGGAATTTGTTTAGCATCCCTATTTCTAAAAGTAAGAAGAAGAAGATTCAGTCTAACAAGCAGCACACATTAGTCAAAACAACATAAAACTACCTATACGTGAATTCATAACCAAAATATCTCAATCTTTCACCAATTTTCTCAACTCACAAACAATGAGATTCATTCATAACGGTATAAGCTCGAGGAAGACAAAAATAGAGAAGAAAAGAAGGAAAGTAACAAAGAGCAATGAAAATATTAGTCTAACAATAACAATGGTTAGATTGGACCATCTGTTTGTTTGGCAGGAAATTTAAGAGGAACATATAACTAAAGGTAAAGGTAAGTAATGAAGCGAGAAGTTTAATATAATTTATAAAAGGTTTGGCAAATTAGCAATATAATTCAAAAGATGCATTTGTGTCACATTTTTATAAGTGGTACAAACGCAACCTACCTTTTCTTTTGCTCTGGATAAGCAACAGACAACAAATGCTATTGAATCTTTTCTTCTACAATTTTTATAGTAAAAAGCTTATATCCTTTTATGGGTGTGGCCTCCGAGACGTTGAAATAAGAATTGTCTAAATTCAGATTGTGATCTTCCATTTTTTTACTTGGTTCTTGAGCTTATTACGGTTCTTGGCTTTGATATTTTTTTAGGAATACTAGCTATCTTTTTAATAATTTACTTTATTGAAATAAAGCAATAAAAAATAAAAAGAGAGAAAAAGAAGAGGAACAAAGTAAAATCATACTTCTAGTTTTAAGCTATTCCAAGCATACTCCACCAAAGAGAAACAAATGGAAAATACAAGTACCATTAGAGGTGATGAAATCTTAAACGTGATGATAAAGATGTGCCTGATCAACAAGAGACGAAAATAATAGCGAAGAAAATCAAATGCAAACAACCCCCATATCCTCTTCCACAAATACAATTATCATAAAACCAAAATAAAAAACTAATCCAAAATAAAATATCTTTAAGAACAATGCGCCAAACATACCTCGTAAAGAATCCACTTGATAATTTGGCGGATAAATAACATCCAAGTTATCAAAAACTCATATGAAAATTGAAAATAGAAACTAGTTGCAAAAGTCCAACCAACCCAGACGAATAACAACATCAATTAAAACAATCAAAAGAATATTTGCAATAATGAAATTCATAATCCATTTCCCTAATAATAAAAAAATCGATGCAGATCATCCCATGCAAACAAACTAAAAACGATAATAAAATCAAAATAACATCCACTAACCTCAAGCAGTTCAGTCACTCCACCCGAAAATGAGTGTAACCCACCAAGAATCGATGTTAAAACATCAAGAAAGCGCCGATGATCGAATAAAAAATCAGCAAATTAAATAAAAAACTAGAAACTGAGTATGATTTGCAATGATCGAGATGGATGAGAAAGTAGTGGGTTTCAATTAAAAGATCATTTGGAAATGACAGAAACCGAAAAATACTTAAAAAAGAGTGAGCACACAAGTTTTCGGCTAGGTCAAAAATGGGGGAGAAATAGGAAAGGAGGTGTAGTATGGAGGGCATTTTCGTAATTTCAATTAATATGAAAATAATTTGCAAATTCCTGATCAATCACTTAGAATTCATTTTCTAAAAAAATTGTTTTTAATGACTTCTCTAAATGAATTATTTTACAAAATAACTTTTAAAAAAATGCATTATGTGAACTTGCCAAACACTACAATTTTTTTTCAAAATATTCTTTTTGCAAATTTAAACACTTTAAAATCCCAATCGGACACACCCTTAGTCGTGCAGGATTTTTCATCTTCTTTTTCATTCACGCTAGACCATGGAAACTGTACTTCTCTCTCTCATTCTTACCCTCTCAATTGAAACTCTCTCAAGTTTTTAGTTGCGTCAACCACACGTTGGTCCACCTTAACTCCACTGTTTGTTCTATCATGGATCGTGGTTGCAGTCGCTCGCCTCATCAATCGACGATTTTTACTGTCTTCATGTGCTCTTCAAAGGTAACAAAATAATACAATTTTTCTTTTCAACAATGTATTACAATAATCTAGATTGTTTCTATTAGAGAAGCATGCCACATAAGCAATCCACATAGATTATCTACATTTGTGAAATTAGCGACAAGTTCTCAACCTGCATAGCTCAATATTCTAGAACCTTCAATTTGTTGAAAATTGGTTGGATGAATATTTCCTCAACCAATCATTTATCACCACTTGTATTATCATTAATATTTACTCATTCTTATTGGCTTACTCTAATTACCCTTATTTTATTCCTTCCCTTCATTTAGGGTTTCTTACTATATAAATATTCCTTACTTACATTTATTGAAATATAGAAAATAGAGAAACAACTTCTCCACAAAACGTTCATCTCAACATCTCTATCTTGGTACCAGAGCAGAAAAAATGACCGACACCCCTCTTACTGCTTTGTTGTCAATAATCCCAAATTTCAGCAACCTTCCTATGAATAAGTTATTGAATCAATTGCCCTCTACCAAACTTGATTGTACCAACTATTTGCTTTGGCAAACTCTTTCTCTTCCAATCGTGAAAAGTTACAAATTAAAGGTACACTTGATAGGTGAAACATCCTTACTTTTCTGAATGAAATTGGAATTTATTTGTTTGGTATGGTCTTAAACAAGGAAAACATGTACAACCAAATACTCTCAAATTTAAGAAATTTGGTTTATGGGAAAATAGTATTTCAGTGGGGGATTTACCTTTTAAGATCGGTGTTGGTAATCCATTTATCAATTGTGTTGCTGTTAAAAATGCATCCCACCAAGAACTGAGGGGCAAGGTAGCTTGAGCCAATAAAGTAAGGCCAGTTTCAGTAATATGTCGATGTTTTCTTTCAGCTTGACCATTTTGGACAGATGTATAAGGACAAAAAAGTCTAGAAACAATTCCCATTTCGTTGCACATACGATGAATCTTGATAAATTCGCCACCATTATCAGATTGAAAGGCTTTGATTATTTTTGTTTGCACATAGGTAATGAAATGTTTGAATGCTTCAAGGGCTGCACTTTTCTGTTTAAGTGGATAAATCCAACTGTACTTGCTAAAATCATCAACAAAAATAATAAAATATCGATAGCTATCTGTTGATGTAACGGGGACCGGTCCCCATAAGTCAGAGTGAATGAGATCAAGGCATTGAGATGCTCTACTTTGAGAAATATTGAAAGGAAGATTGTGTGCTTTACCCAAATGACAAGACTCACAAAACATAAACCGGTCCCCATAAGTCAGAGTGAATGAGATCAAGGCATTGAGATGCTCTACTTTGAGAAATATTGAAAGGAAGATTGTGTGCTTTACCCAAATGACAAGACTCACAAAACATAAAATCTCCATTGTCATTAATCGGAAAATTACAATCCTTAGCTATAGAATTCAAAACTGGCGTTGAGGGTGACCCAAACGCCTATGCCAAACAGTTTTAGATGCACCACCATTAGCCTTTTTAGATAAAAGGAATGTTGATGCATTTTTATTTATGTGCTTAAACTGTAGTTTTCTGCTGCCACTTTTCTTCAGATCAGCTACCACAGCTACGCTCTCAAGGTGATAGAGCCCATCTTTTAGTACCCCTCGCATTATAGTTCGACCCGTATCCTTGTCATTAACAAAATAGTAATCACCTTGAAATTCAAGATAAACATTATTGTCCTGGGCTAGCTTAAAAACACTAATCAGTTTCTTTTTTATATCAGACACACATAACACATTTTCTAATTTTATGCTACTCTTTCCATTAGACAAATTTGAATGCCTAGTACAAGAAATTTGCAGTTTATTACCATTCCCAACAATAACATGCTCAATACCTGAGTATTTCGAAGGATTTGACAAGTTTGAGTAGTCTGCTGTCACATGGTTTGTTGCCCCATTATCAACATACCAGTGTGGTGACAAAAGCAGTTACTTGGAGTAAAAGTGTGCCCTCTGTTCAAATTAAAATTCCTAGAAAATTCCTTATTGAATCTGTTATAGCATACCAGTGCAGAATCCCATATTTTCCACATACTTGGCATGTCGATTTATTTCCTCTTCCTCGGCCACGACCACGACTGCCATTGTTATAGAAGGTTACCACCACACTGACCATTACCATTTGAGCGATTATTATTATGTGGATATGAGTTCCCAGATTGTCGAGCATCATTATTTGCACGATTTCGAACCATATTCACAGTGGCGTTCTCGATAATATTACTTGGATTTTTTGTTGGAGTTTTGATGCTCAAGACGTTTCTCAAATATTAGTAATTCGGACTGCATATCTAGCCAGGAGATGTCGGGTTTTTCCTGAATAGCAGCGGTTATAGGATTCTAGACTTCATCCAACCCCAATAAGACCTGAGAAATTAAAGAACGAAGAGGGACAGGACTCCCGACCTGGCCGAGGTTTTCAGCATTAGTTTTCATAATGCGTAAATAATCTTCCATCTTGGAATTACCTTTTCGGGTAGTTTGAAACGTGTGCCTAAGAAAATCTTCCTCTACTCTTGATTGTACTCCAAATAAATCTTGTATGGCTTCCCAAAGGTCTTTTGCTGTGTTGAACCCCATTAGTTGAAAAGCCACTTCCGCTGTCATTGAGTTGTATATCCAGCCTAAAAGTAGTAGATCAGAGGTAACCCATTGATCAAATTTTGAATTTACCATTTTTGTTTCAGTGGATCTTGATGATGCTCGATCAGTTGCTTTAACAATGCCATTTGATTATGATTCATCAGTTTGATTAATGATGAATTTCGGTGGACATGGATTTTCTCATGTCAAATGCCCTTCGAGTTTGTAACTCTTCAAAATAGGAAGGGCTAGAGTTTTCTACAGCAAATAATTTCCACGATCAAGTTGAACAGAGGGAAGTAGATTTAGTAATTGGTTTAGAGGAGCGTTACTGAAATTTGTGGTTGAGGATCTAATGAAGGAGACGATGTTGGCCATTTCAATGCTCTGATGCCAAGTAAGAAATCGTAGTTTGCAAATATGGGAGAAATTTCCTCTATCTTGTATTGGCAGTGCAATAGTACTTTGTTATTTATACAGAGGGTTTCCTTAAGGAATAGGAAAATAAGGAATAAAGAATATTGCACAATTTAAAAAATATTTACAGGTGCAGCAATACAATTGAATAAAGGGTATATTTCTTCAACAAACTGAACCTTCTACAATGTGATGACATGGATGATTTGTTGGCAGCTTTACTTTTGTGGTTGACTGATGTGTACTGTCATCTTGGCATTTCTCCTTAACATAAGATTGTTTGTATTGATCAGTTCTCCAAAAGGAAACGACTAACGAGTCCTCGAAAATCAACTTGCAGTAAAAGTGTTTATAATAATTGTATTTGTACTTTCAGACTCCAAATTAGAAATTTAACTTATACTTGATTACACCTATTAGGACTGTATGTATCTTACGTGTTCTATAAAGAAGAAACAAACCCTTGAAAATCAACTTGAAGATCAAAAGTATTGTAATGCAAAAGATCAAGGAGAGCCTTAGTGAAGATCTTATAGAAAAGTTTAGATACTAAATATTTTGACATTTGCTTGATTTTTCAATTAGAAATCAATCATCAAAGTTTATGTTGCATTTGATTCATAGAATATATCAATCGAAATCTAACGCCCATTTAAATTTGGAAAATTTTCATAAATATAACAAACTATAAAAATCTTTCAGTATAACAAAACCCATAAAGTTAGACATTTTTTAAATATTCCAGGTTTGTCATTCCATTTTTCTCCTTCTCTTTGCGGTTTTTTTTATTGTCTTTCTTTCTTTACTCTTCTTTTTTTCCGCTGCGATTTCTTTCCATCTTTCTTCTTTTCCTTTTCTTTTTTACATCGTTTAGATTTGGGTAACCAAATTTGATTTCGTTCTATCGCCTTTCTTCTTTTTCTTTTTTCTTTTTTTCACTTTTTTTTACGCCGTTTAGATTTGAGTAACCAAATCTAATTTCTTTCTATCGTCTTTTTTCTTTTTCTCTTTTTTTTTTGCTACGTCCATCATCTTTCTTCTTTTCCTCATCTTTTTTTACGTTATTTAGATTAGGCTAACCAAATTTAAAAGATTGTGTATAAAGAATCTTGAAAAAAATCGTTTAGCCAAATCTAGAGGATTGTGTACCAAATTTTGAAAAAATAAATCGTTTTTATTTGGCTGTCCAAATCTAAATGATCGTGTACCAAAAAATAGCCAAATCTAAACGATCATGCACCAAATATATTATACGCATTGTTGATGGGACATTTTTGGTATTTTCATTGTGGACCTGTGGGTTTTTTCTGTTTTTAGAATTGTTCTATGTGTAAATATTTTGCCGCTTTGTTATATTTTTTAAAAAATCCCTTTAAACTTTCTAATAATTGAAAGATAATTGAAGTTTGGATTACTGGAGGGTGCAATTATTATTGGATGAAAAATTTGTGGTAAAAAATGTAACGACCCAACTCCTTATACTAAGCCGAAGTCATTACTAATTAAAAGATAAATAAAATTTCTTAAAAAAATATATAGAAAATAAAACAAAACCTCAAATACTCATTAAAAATCATAAACAAATGTATATAAGGATAAAATTAAATAAAATCCTAACTTGGGCCCTATCTAGTTTTAAAGAAAAATAAATAAAAATAAAATAAAATAAAATAAAAAAGTGCATCTGATCAACGACGAAAGACAAAAGAAAAATGATCCCTATGGCTCGCCACGGTCACTTTTTGTCATTCGCCAGCTTCCCTCTACCTCTGCCTGTAAAATTAAACTAGGAAAGAGTAAGTATAAAAATATACTCAGTAATGGACCCACTACTAGTCCTGCTAGGTGCCTGTTAACTTCCTATTAGAGTCTTGTAAAGTGGTACCCCTAAACTAGCACGTTCCCGAACACGTGCAAATCTTTGATTTCGTAGGGACATATCTGGTCTTTGGTGAATCCAAAGGAACACCTAGGTCAAATTGGTCTTTAGTGTACCCGAAGGAAACACTAAGACAATCAGGCTATGAGTGACCCCGTCGAATCACTCATAATCATGTCTATGTCTATGTCTATGTCATACTGGACTGTTGATCCCGTTGGACTACATAGTCATAAAATGTGGTGATCTTGAGGGACACCCATGTGGGTACGACTCTATAGTTAAAGCTAACAGCACAACCTAACCATAGCATGTAACATAACATACATCATCATAAACATGACATAAGTATCGATCATATCATTTCTAATCAAACAATGTCATCAAAGACATAACACATCGTCATCATCAATGTACTACTAGTAATAAACATACTAACAACCATCGTCATCAACCACCCATATAATGATAGTCCTTATCAATAGCATCAAGTTATGCATTTTAGCTATCATCAATGCATAACCATAAATACATGCAGTCTCTTAAATTCGGTTCGAAGGCCAAGTAGTAGAATCTCTTACATGGAGATTAGTTAAAACCGAAGGTAATCCTAATGGTAAGGTCAAGTTTTCAAGGAGTAATCCTAAACAGTAAGAGTAAAATACTCAGTTTAATAATTTAACTCGCAGTTGATTAAGGATCTAACAATCTAGTTGTTTTAAATTACCCAAAATCAAGGCCGAATTCGATTTACACTAAGAGGACAAATTCCCAACTTAGCTTCCAATTAATTCTAACTAAATAAATTCAAAAATTATTTAATTAGAGTCCAAAATTACTATTCGTTGGGTATGCCCAAAACCCAATCAAACTTACCAAGGCTTACCAAAATAGGTGCAAAAAGAACCAAAAGTTAAGACTGGCGATTCTGTTTGAAAGACAGGATGGCTCGGGAGCGGCTCACGACTGGAAGGGGAAATCAGCTTGGGCAGGGGTAGGCTCAAGGCACGGCTCGACTGAAGGATGCGCACCCGACTCGCAGCTTTCACGCGCAAGGTCGGCATGGCAGTTGGGGAAACGGCTTGCACAAGCGCGCATGGTTGGACAAGGCGCGACTGGGAGAGGCTCGGTGCAAAGACACATTGGCTTGCGGCTGATAGATCGACAATGTGCGCGACGCGTTACTCGCGGCTTCACAAGCTCGGCTTGCAGAAACAGTCCGGTAACGGTGACGACTGACAAACGATTGACGGACGAAGCTTGGCACGCTCGGGTGTTTGACTTGGCCGACGATCGACGACTAAAAGAACGACGCAATGGTCAGCAAACAACTGAAGACACGCGACACACACACTCCTTCGAAGCAGACAGTTGAGCTTGGATTACTTCGGACGAGCAGGTGACGGATGAAAAAAGTACGATGGTAGCGGCGAAGGTGAGCGGCGGCGGCGGTGCAAGAGGGTGGCTAGGGTTTTTAGGGTTTGTGAAAATAGAGTTTTGTGATGAAGATGATGAATAGTTCCACACCTCTCAATGCCCTATTTAATAATAATAACTCCTTTCATTTTTTTTCCTTTTTCGCTTCCCTAAAAATCTTCACTCTCTCTCTTCATTTAAAACCCACCAAATCTTTTCTTTAAACTCAAATTTCTCTCTGTCTCCAATCCAATCATCTTTATCTTTTAAAAAAATAAATATCCTACCTAATTATATTATCCACATAATATAGTTATTTTAACTTCAAAATCAATTAATTATACAATCAAATATATAATTAATCAAAATTTCTCCAATACAAACAATTAAATAATATCTAATAAGTTTCAATTTCTACCAATAAAGTATTTCAACAATTAAATAACACCCAAAAATCAAAATTTAACTTAAGATAATTACTATCAAATTACCTTAAATTTGGGGCGTTACAATCTTTCCTCCTTTGAGAAACTTCTGTTCTCGAAAGTTCTAATCCACAAACAGCTCAGGGTACTTGGCTCTCATGTCATTCTCCCTCTCCCATGTGGCCTCTTCAGCTCCGTGGTTCCGCCAAAGAACTTTAACCAGTGCAACCCCTCTATTACGAAGCATTTTGACCTCCCTTACCAAAATCTTAACGGGTTGCTCCTCATAGCTTAAGTTATCATTAATTTTTAATGGCTTAAAGTCAACTACATGTGTCGGGTCTGCGACATACTTTCTCAGTATAGAGACATGGAAAACATCATGAACTGCAGAAAACACTGGGGGCAACACCAAACAATAAGCTACAGGGCCAATCCACTCAAGTATCTCTAATGGCCCTACAAAACGTGGACTTAGCTTCCCCTTCTTCTCGAACCTCAGAACACCCTTCATAGGTTCTACCTTTAGAAACACCATGTCTTTCACATCAAACTCGAGATCCTTATTCCGTTCATCAGCATAACTCTTCTGTCTGCTCTGTGCTGTCAGCATACGAGCTATAATCTTCTGTATGGCTGCATTGGTGGTCTGACTAACTCAGGGCCTAACATTCTCTACTCACCAACTTCATCCCAACATACAAGAGATCTACAACACCTACCATATAGAGCCTCAAACGGTTCCATGCCAATGGTAGCCTGGTAGCTGTTATTATAGGCGAACTCCATCAAATGCAAATGAGAGTCCCAACTCCCTGAAAACTCCAATAAACAAGCTCGTAACATGTCTTCCAAAATATGGTTCAAATGCTCTGTTTGACCATCTGTCTGAGGATGAAAGGCTGTACTGAAATCTAACCTCGTGTCCAAGGCAAGCTGAAGTCCTTTACATAACTTTGATGTGAAACGAGCATTTTATTCTCTCAAGCATTCATTATTTTAATAGGCTCCTTCATATACCCATTGATTGATCAATGGGTTTGGGTCCTTAGGACACCTAAGTTTTGGAAAGAGGAGGAGATAGGCAAATGTAGATATGCCTATATCTCAACATACGTCCTTCCGTCAAGTGTGGCGAGGAGAGATAAAATAATATATATACACTAAAAATTTCTTTTAATTTTCTAAAACGTTTTTAGGAATTGTGATTAATGTTTATTATCGTCTTGTTCATTAATCCCACGATTTTCTCCTAAATAAAAGTTTTTTTTAAGGTTTTTTAAACCGCTGGCTATCTATCCTCCATTATATATACCTCGGTTATCCTCTTATCTCAACACATAAGGAAACAACTTCTCATCCTTATTTCTGTCATAACAAAAGTTTCTCGAGAGCTATTCATACATCTGTCATTTTGAGTGATTTTGATTTTAGTTGGTTTCTATGCAAAATCAATTGAAGAAGATGTTGTTTTATCATAGGGATGATGGAGCATTATTCTGTTTGCACGATCCAGAGCAGAGCTACGAAATGTCTTAAAGAGAGCGTATTCCGCGACTCAGTGATCTACTAATATTGTTTTTGTTTTGTAGTTTCTGTTCTAATACCGATCTGTCTTATTGTCTTGCAATTTCTGTTATGTTTTTCTATGTATCAGTTTGCTGGATCTGAACGAGTCATGTGTTGAAGATCGAAGTGCAACAACAACAAGATTGAACAATGAAGAACTATCAATAATTGATTGGGATAAAGGGAGGAGAAAAATGGAAGAAGATGTATCTTGAGAGATTGAAATCATTGAAAATGTGTAAAAATAACAAATAAAATCTAAAAAAGAATAAAAAAAAATAATAATTCAAATTAAAAATAATAATAAACGGATAAGATGGCGTAAAATGTAAAGATATATTATAAATTAAAATGGAAATGATGATAAACAAAATAAAGATTGATTGAAAAGCAAACCAAATATGATATGTGATACCGAAAATACAAATATATTTGTAAATGCCGGCAATCTTGATTCCGTGAGATGGGAATCTCACAACCGACATTCGGATTCACATTTGTATTTTGAAAATCGGGCTCTTTTATTCTTTATCTCACTAAGTTGGAATCTCACCACCAACGTTTCGGTTTACATTAAATCTCAATTGAGAGTTAATATGTTTGAAGTCTGTAAGTTACACGTTGTTATCCGACCATACTAGGAGCTGTAGGGGCAATTAGGAATTTTAGAAGTATACGCCATGTGCATTGCATTTAGCAATTGCAATACGAAGAAGAAAGAAATGAAATATGAAAACAGAAGGTGTTGGACTTATGTGGATTGGGGTTTAATTTAAGTGGGTTTGAGCCACATTCTTAAGACCAGTACTTTAGCTTATTTGGGCTTTACTCAAAAAGTTTGGATCTTAGGTCTAACCTTCATGTAATTGTAGCACCAACCTAATTTACCATATCATTTGATTTGTAGGCTAATCATGTAAGTTATCCTAATTATATAATTGCTGTGCTTTTAACACTGTAAAAGTTTGTTATTGACCCAAAGAATTAATTAGTTATGTTTTTTTTAGAACATAAATAGGCAAAATAATAATAATTAAAAATTCCTTCCACACCCACTTGTTGAATTATATAATTTAAGATCCAAGTTCTGTAGCTAGGACGAAAGGATATGGAAACTTGGAAGGTTTCCACTCCCCAAACATAGACAGGCAAAAATTTATAGGTTTTAGGGTACTCTGTCCTTTATGTTTCAACTTTCATATGCTCTCAATCTCATACATTCAATTAATTTCTCAATAACCCTAAGCCCAACCTCATAACATAATATAAATATCATTTCGTTCCTTTCATATATTTTTTTTTATTTAAAATTTTTAAGATTTTTTTTTTTTATCTTTAAAATACCTTTGATTCTGCCACACACTTATTCAATATGGTTAATTATGTGTTAAAATTAATAATAAAATGTACATAAACTGAAAAAGTATATGTATAGAGAGAGGGAGAGGGATAAGAGGTAGTACTATTAGGTGTTATATATCCAAGTAACAATGCACTTAATAACTGATTATTGAAGAGAGATTGATAATAATGTATATATTTAAAAATATGTTGTATTTGATTTGCAAACTATTTGCAATTATGCATCTAAGGCTTAAAAGTGATTGTAAATGTACTATTTCTTGAAAGATATATTTTAATTTATTAACTTTAACAATGGTAAAAGTTTCCATGAAACTTTTTAATTAATTTACTAAAATATTAAAAGTTTTATAATATAATAAAATAGGTTTTTCTCAAATTCTCCCACATAGTGTTAAAATAAAAAATAATAATAATTACACAATACTAATTAATTAATGATAGATAACAATAATGATCGATCTACATATTGATCAATGGTGTTCCATGATTGACCTATGTATTGATTAATTATATTACTTTACTGTAGATGTGTTCTAATTCTAGTTATATTTTGTGATAATGTTCTGTATGATTCTCAAAGTCACGTTTGAAAAATCATGTGCATAAAAGTTCAAATATTTTGAGACTATCTTGATTTTTGTTTTTTTTTTTCTTTTCTTTTTTTTTCCTTTAAGATAAAGTTTGGATATATTTTGGAGATAAAAACTAAAATGTTAAGAAACCCAATTCAATGAACTGTGACTAAATAGCATTTTTGTTTAATGCTCACAAAATCTTTGATTAATCCAAGACCAAGATATGGTAATTAATGTAAATAATTTAGAGATTTAATTATTTTCAACATTACTAATTTATGTTTGTTTAGTCCAAATGCAAAAACTACTACGTTTCGATGATTGAAAGAATATAGGGAACAAGGAAACGACATGTCGTTACAAAAATCGAGGTTGTTCAGCATGTTAAGGGCACTATCCCTTTCATTCACGTGCCTACCACGTATTTCAAAGTTTCCTAACTTTTAGTTATAATCTAAACACTATTTTCTATTTTTTCTTAAAAGGTTTTATTGTTGTATTGTATGGTCAATGAAATATTAAATTCTATATATCGATAATTAAAACATAAGCTATATATTATCCAAATAAATACGATATTTTTTTTAATTAATTAAAACTTTATAGATTAGGGTTAGATATGTTATTCTTCTTATGAAAGATTCCTTGCAATAGTCCTTCATATATATGTTAGGTTATTAAGGCCATAATAAGTTTATAACTTTCTTTTTTTTCTTTCCAATATCTATAAACAATTTGTTGGTAAAAATAATTTTAGGCGCCAACGATTTACTATAAGTTGCAATTTAGTCGTTATTGTAGATTTTATTTTATTTTATTTGTTTAATTTTTAAGGATTAGCCATTGTAATTTCATTTTTGTATCAACTTTAGAATTTAAACTTTAAAAATCATACGATCTAAATAGTGTTAAAATTTTAGTTAAATTTATTGTATAAATAGATCAATAAACTATGTAAATGCAAACATGCATAAAAAAGCAATAATAATGCATGTTAAAATTTCATTTTACAATTCCTTAAATGTTAATCTCTCTATCACTCTTTGGAAGCAAATTTTTACCGAATTTGTTTTAATAATAACACGAAATTTCATACAAGGATATATACCATGTAAACCATGTTTATCCAAAATTTGGAGTGAAAATGCTATTAAATGACATTAAAAAAAAAAAAAAACCAACAATAAAATCTAATATTTGAAACTAATTTAAGCTTAAATCAAGTTTACTCTATGTAATTTGAGACTAATTTTACTCTATATACGGTTTTTTTTTTTCTATTCATTTGAAAGTTAAAAAGGTTTGTATTTAGTAAATTGGATATTGATCATAATTATATTATTTTTGTCATCTTGGATGTCAAAGGTAACCAGTGGTAAGTTTATCAGATTGAATAAGTTTTGGTAGCAATTTAAAAGACACTGGACCATGATTATTAGCAACTAAAGCATATATAGACATTACATTAAAATTCAATCAATTAAACAACTAAAGGATGTAGCCACAAAAATACTTAATGTCAACTAAAGAAAACACACACCACTAAAATGCTTCAAAACCCTTTCACCAAAAATGTTCAGTGTATTCACACTCGCCCATAAATCTCTATAAAATAAATAATCTCAAAGTTTATAATATAAAAAATAAAATAAAATAAAAAAAATTTGTCAAATGGCCAAACTTCCCCCATGGTCTGATTAGTAAAAAAGAATATAGAATAAATGGGAGGAACACGAAACATTTTATGTGGGATTATGTTGAGGATTAAGCTTCACAACACACTTATTTACTATATATGTATCTTTTTTTAAAAAAAAAATTATAATTGAAAGTGATTACAAATGAGATCTTCTGACATATACTATAGGGTATCAGCTTTGTTTTGTTACATTATATTATATATTTAAGATAATGTGTTTTTGTTAATATTTAGGTTGTTTGTCTGTTCATTTGATTTGTCCTCTGTGTTTGTACCCACAACTTCGTGGAAGATGCTAACTTTGTGGGGTTCATCCACAAATGTCACTTACTATAGTCTTATGTACCTTATAAACCCAATTCAGTACAATAACTTTGAATTCTCTCTCTTTTAATTAATCAACTTTCTTTATTATTTTATTTCTTTCTATGATTTTAGTTGAATTTTGAAGATTTGAAACGTATCTTTCAAGAATAATATATTTTTCTTTTTCAATAAATACTAACAATAAGGAATTAAAGGTAATTAAAGAAGAATAAAGTAATAATTTGGACTATATATAATTTAAGGAATTTGCTTAAATTTTAAAATGGATCTAAAACAAAACACACCCGAGTGGCTATAACAAAAATTAATAAAATAATTAGTAGAGAAATTAAATAACATCTAATAAGAATAATAGAGATAAGGACGATAGAGGTTGGTAAATTAAAAGCACGTAGCTAGAAAGAAACTTCACTTTTAAACGAGTTAGACAACTACAACGAAGTACTTATACTATTTATATGTTAGATTCTCTCTATAACTACTCACAACTCACTTTTTTGTCTCTCACTAAGTTTTTGAGATCCCCCGATCATTTCTTCCTCAAATTTACTTATCCCTCATTTTGTTTGAGACTCTCAAATAAACTCAATTACTTTGGTTCCTCCGATGCATGAGCTCCCCACTTTTATAAGACATTTTCTATCAAGCTAGATATTACATCTCTTCAATATATAACAAAACTTAGACTTCCATTAAGTATGAGATAAAAGCCCTTTTCACACTCAGACGATGAAAGACAACAAATTAGTACAACTCAACTAAGTTTAGATGACTATATTGATAACATTTTCGACAGCTAGGTTCAGCAATATGTATTATGTATTATAGAAGTAGATCGACAATCATTCTATAGTGACAAATACCATCGTAAATGCATAGTTTGTCTAAAAAGATGACCTTTTGTTTTTTAGTATGCCACTTGACATACATGGAGCAAGAGAATAACATAGACTGAACCTAATATCATAATCGAGCTCAGTTTGGGCGAAGATGGAGGATCATAACATGCCACACTTCCTAATCTTTGGATTTTAACCCACTCTAAATTTTGTTCCTTTTAGCTCAAACATGGTTGCTTTCAATCTCTTAAAAGTTTCCAACATATATATTTGGTCTATTGTGACATTTAGGTGAATTGAATCTCTCTCTCTTTATTTATTTCTCTTTTTAACGAAAATTCCATTTGTTCTCTATAAGCACAAATTCATTTAACAACTACTCCACACATATATATAATCATGTTTAAGATGTGGACATATATTTCTCTCGTCAACAAGATTCTTTGGAAAGAAAAAAACAAATCTTTAAATATTCCTTTTGTAATATGTAATTTATCCTTACCATAATGCAACACAAAATGTCCACTCAACAAAACACTCACACAAATTCATTTCAATAATTACAGGGAGAGTTTGGGACGGCCGTTAGTTGATTATATTAAACTCAATAGCTAATAATTAACGGTGTGCTCGTCTTTGGAATGCATATATACTATTTTAATTAATTTAGATTATAATAATTATGTTTGAAGGATGAACTATTTTTATTTAAATATAAAATAGTAAATGAAAGTAGTGAAAAAAGTAATGAATATTTGTAGCAATATCCTACTACAAATATAATGAATATAAAACAGTTGTCGCACACTATTGTTATAGTTGGTGCACTAAATGTAGAGTAATTAAGTTATAATAACCACTCCAAACGTCTAGTTGTTGTTCCAATCGATCCTAAACTTTTGTTGAACTAAAATGAAAAGAAAGATAAATGAACAAAAGTTCCTCAATAACTAAGTTTCATTTGATAACTTTTTTTGGTCTTATATTTAATAACGATTCTATTTTTAGTTTTTTATTTTTAAAATTTATGTTTGTTTCATTTCAATTCTTTAACCATGATCTCCATCTTTGTTAAAAAAAAGACTTGAATTTTAGTTAAGAATTATTGTTTTTTTTTACTTTTGAAAACAGAACTATGTTTTTCAAAACACTTGTAAAAAGTAAAATGATTACAAATAGGTTAAATTATATAAAAAAAAATCCTTGTAAAAGGTATTCTCAAATTTTAAAAATTTCAAAAATATTCTTAAACTTTCAAAATGAGTTAAAAAAAATGCACTTCGAGAGACCCTTAAACTTTTAAAAGTTTAAATCAAATAATTCAAATTGAAATGACAACTTTTTTTTTTTTTAAGAAAAAGAATGATACATTTCATTCGATTATATTCATTTTACAAAATAATTCAAACATTTGACAAAAGAATTCAAAAAAATTGAAGTTACCTGCCTTTGAGAACAAATTATATTCAAAATTTAAATAAATTAGACGGCAACATACAATTTTAATTAAATTTTGCATTTCCTTTGAATTTGATGGATTTTCCTTTTTTGGACAACTTCTCAGAATTATAAACTTCTATGATCGAGGTTTAATTCACCCGAATCCCCTCGAACCATTGGGGGATATGGAGATGTCGACTCCTCTTCTTTATTAAAGAAACTTTCTATTTTGCGTAAGCTTTGGCTAGAGATTCTGCAAAATTTGGATGCACCTAAAAGTATATCAATGTCTATTAGGGTATAATACGAAATTTGTTATATTTTGATTAATATATTTTGCTATATTTGATAATACCTCGTTTAATAACTATTTTTTCCTAAAAAAGATTAATAAAGAATTATATTATTAATTCTTGAACAAAATTAAAAGTGTTACGTTAAATTTTAAGTTATAAAAGTTATTGTGGTCTTTCAGGTTAAACAATGAAGTGAAAACACAAGATAAAGGACCAAAACACATAGCTTTTATTGCAAATTTATAATGATAAGAGAATGAAGCTTACATAAGTCACCATGCTTGATTAACTATGCTTTTATAAGTGTTTTTACATGTAGGGATGGGGAAAAGAAGAAATGAAGTGAATCGCAAGAATATGGTGTGCAAGAACTTAGCGATAAGGAAGTTGCATGGTGATTAATATCGTAAGGCGAGATGCCAACACATCACGCGAAAGGTAGTTCTCTGAAAAACAAGAGTGATAGTTAGAGCTGATGTGACATGAAACTACTACTTTCTGTGCTTTGCAGAGGGTAAGGATGGTTGTGCAGCAAAGCATTAATATTTTGCCGTCCAAATATGCCTATAAGTACCTCCATACATCTCCATCTGTGGCTCATCACATTTCCCTACTTTCCATTTTGTATATTTTGATGTATTCTTTGACTGTATTATTCTTATGGCTGAGAGGCCTACATTTATCAATATAATGCATATATTTACCCAATGTTCTTCTCTCATCTCTTTATTGTTCATCGTCATGTTGAAGTGTCTTAAGCATTTTAAGTATGTGATTATGTGCTTGATAAGAGTTTTTTAATTATAAGATTCATCGTATTTAGCCTGAGATTAACTCTATCACCTAGTTATCTCCAAGAGAAGGAATCAAGTGTTGGTCGTTAACTCCTCAAGAGAGTAAGTAGCAAAGACCTTACTAAACACATGTAGAAGGGAGTTTGAAAACAAACTTCATTGTGGCGTTTTGCCTCCAATCATTTGCATATGGAAGGAGAACAAGTGTGGTGTTTAGGTTTCGAGAGGTTATTCGCCTTAAATAGAGAGGAAATGTGATGCTTGTAAATAAGGAAACCTAGATATATATTGCTTGATTTATCTTTACCAGTTGTGTCCCAAAAAGAGAACAAGTGTGGTGTTCCTTAAATATAAGATGATTAAACAATCTATATTGCATCAAGAGGCATATCGCATGCCTTAAATCACTTAAAATGCAGAGACTTTCCTTCATTTTTCTTAATGCAAGTTAGTTCACATTCCTTAATCATTCCATTTTGTTCCACCCTTTTACAAAATCCTCTATGTAAATAGTAGGATTAGTATACTTTTACTTTGATACTGTATAGATTTATAACGCCTGGAATTAGGAGTAGTCGTTATAACTAAGTTTGATAGAAATTTCATGTGTTCAACCTTAGACTTGCCAGAAAACCTCTTTCTTTGCTTGCACTTGGGAGAGAAAGAGGAAAACTTGTGTAAATATTAATCATGATGAATTTAGCAACACGTAGGTATGACATGCACCTTTTTATCGCATAACCCCAACCTAGACGTCAACTTAGTCGTACTATTAGAACCTCACATGACACACATCTATGAATGAAATTTTGCATATCACGTACAGGAAAACAAGTAATTGTACCTATAAAGTAAATAACAGTATCATATCATTATAAAGATATGATATTAGTCCTAAGAAGTTCATGGCATATAAAACATTGGGGTTTTTTTTCAAAAATAACAACAAAAACGAAAACTATTTACACTTCATAGAAAAAAGTCACCAAAAGACAAAATAATACTACATTTGATTTTTCTTGTCCATTTAGCTATTTTTGACAATTTTTCTAAACACCTCCATTAAATAATAAAAAATAGCTACGTTTAAACCCTATTTTGGTCCCTAAACTTTGTATATTAGCTTGTTCTATTTTATGGTCCTTGAACTTTTAAAAACGTCTACTTTAGTTCCCGAACTTGTAAAAAGTGCATATTTTGGTCCCATGTCGTTAAGATTTCATTAACTCTCTAACAAAATGAGGTGACTCGTATATTTGGATGACTAAGCTTCCAAATAATATAATTACTTTTAATAATTTAGGGTTTTAATTTTTAATTAAAGCTAGATGGTAAATTGATTTTTTATTGGAGAACTTAAAAGGTAATTATCTTCAAGGTTTTGATTGTCACGATTTTGAGGTATTGTCATTGTATTTTACTTTTTCAACTCATATATTTTAGATGAAATTTATCTACATGCAAAATTTGTGATTTATTGAGGTGTTTTTTTTCTCCTTTATCCCAGTTATTTTTTCTTCTTATTTGGGGAGTTTTGTGATTCATCGTGGGAATATTAATCTGCAACTTTGTAGATTTTATTTTATATATCTATTGTGCTTATTCTATTTTCTAGTTTATTTTACCTTGTCATGGATGTTAATACCAATATGTTAGTTTTATTTTATTTTTTAGTTTTATTTTATTTTTTATTTTTTTATTCTACTCAAGGTTGTTCTTTTGATTTGCTTTAAGATTTCAATTTGAAAAAAAAAAAACTAAGTGTGGGGAGTCAGAGGGATGTGAGAGATTTTAGTGCTAGAAAAAAAAAGAACAAAAATAATTTTTTATTAGAGATTTATTTGATTCAAGTGTGTTGATTATGTCTTTTGTTGACATAAAAGACTTATAAAATAAATTAATAAGATTTCTTTTTTATTTATCAATTCAATTAATATGATAAATAATAGAGTTTAATCATCCAAATATATAGAAGTTGGGTCATTATTTCGTTAAAGAATTAATAGAATTCTAACAACATAGATGGCCAAAATAAACTTCAAAAGTTCATAGACAAAAATAGAACGGTTTATAAAAGTTGAAGGACAAAAATAGATTAAGATATAAAGTTTTAGCATTAAAATAGAATTTTAATTTTAAAAAATAAAACATTTTAAAGAATATATTAATTAACCGAAAGGACCTTTTTGTTTTTTTGCACAAATATTCGAAAACCGAAAGCAAAAGCATCAAACCTTATTTTAATTTATCAAAAAATACATAAGAGAATAACATGAATAGTAATAATTACTTCCCCAATATAAACCCTAAAACTAAAAAAGAATACAGCAAAAAGGAAAGAACAAGGAAGCATCTCTAACTCTCCTGAGTTGCTACAAAAAACAATGGCTTCACACACAGATCCCAATACCAATTCTTCTATTTTTCTTCTTCTATTTTACTTTCTCCTTATTGCACTCCACAATTTAAATATCAATGGGTGACAAATTTTCTTGGTAGTTGAAATCCCAAATAAATGCTCTTTGCCCTCATACCCAAGTGAGAGAAACCCACGATTCTCTTCTCTATATAAATTGGAGGGCCCTCCCATTGGCTGACTTCACCAAAAAGCCCCCTTGCAAAATCAACACAAAAGGGTAAAATTATCAAACTAGAGATCAAGAGAAGATGAGCAGAAGCACTAAGACCTCCATGGGAGAAGGCAAGATGAAGAAGGAGAAGAAGGTTTCATGGAGATCAAGATCGTCTCTTGGAGGTTATATACGAGAGCAAAAAGGAAGGCTTTACATTATTCGAAGTTGCATCGTAATGCTTCTTTGTTGGCATGACTGAATTTGACGATGTTCGATCTTCGTACCTCATTTCTTGCTCATCAAAAGAGCTCATGCTAATAGAGATACTTTCAACGAGTTGAGTATCAATTCATGGAGATCAAGATGATCATCTCCCTTTTTGTTTAATTAGTTTATATGTTTCTCAACATTTTGCCATCTTCAAAATGTAAATAGTAGAGAGAAAAAAGATGGTGATGCTTCTGATCTTTTTGGCTTCGTAGGGAAGAGTACTGGTGTTAAATTCTAGTTTTGATTAGTTTTAGTTACTTGGTAGAGCTCTTGATACGAAAATTGAATTTTTCTTCATACACTCTTGTTCCTATTTTCTTCCTCTTTTGCTTCACTTTGTGCATTTAAAATACCATTTTTGTTTTGGTGTTAATTATGAACTTTTGTTTTTTGTTTCCAGTTATATGGCAGCATAATCGTAAAAAAAAAATGACAATTTAACAAAATATTTACAACATATATCAAAATTTTATATTCTATCAACAATAGACGTTGATAGATATTGATATGCCTCTATCAATCATATTGATAGATAACAATAGAAGTCTATCGGTGTCTATTATTGATAGAATCTGAAATTTTGTTATATGTTTAAAATTCTTTTAATTTTTTTTTACGATATTCAAAATTTCTGAGTGCTTTCTAAGAATTTTAAACGTTCATAACCTTAATTTTTCTTCTAAATTCATAATATGACATCATTGAAAAATAATGAGATTTGGTTAAACACATGGAAGAAAAAAGAAAAAAGTTTTAGTTATAACTTTTTTTTAATAAAAATCTATAAAAGAAGTGTTTCGCTTTAACTTTGCTTTTCACAAAGGTCTCTACATCAATCAAAATAAGCATAGTTGAAGAGTTTTTTTATTTATTATTATTATTATTATTGCAAAATTAGAGTATATATTCCAAGGTTTGTGTAGGGGATGTAGGGAATAGGGGACATATTCCAAAGTATTGTTAAATCAAAGTTTTAAAATATCCAATGAACCTTTAGAAAAACGTTATTAAATACTACTTTAGAAAAAAAAAAAATTCATTACACATTTTCTACCCCACCAATTTGAATTTGATACTATACACACACTTTCCGAATCCAATTTTATAACCCCTATTAACCTCAAAACTAAGATATTAATAAAAATTGTAAGATGAGATTTTGATTACTGCTCTCACATTTACAATATTATATATTCTTAAAAAAAATTTATAAATAAAATTATATAACATAATTCAAAAATATACATGAACATTTAACCTAAGTCTGGAGACAAACTTCTAAAATTAACAATGTATCAGTTTAGTTTTGTATATATGTATATAAAATTGTTGTTACTACTGCACTTTAAATGTCCCCAATTCATTTTTCTTTTAACAATATCCAATGCCCAAAGTTAAATTTTGGTTTTTACTCATTTCTCTCTCCTTTTAAATTATTCATCATCTTCTCTACATTTTTGAAACGATATTTATTGTTTTCAATCCTGCATAATTCTCTCAACTTTGGTTGTTGCTCTCTCCAAGCTCCAACTTTCCTCTTTTTATCTAATTCTTGAGAGAGATGTACAGTCTCCTAGAGACCGGATTGTTTCGAATCACTATAAAATCATGGTGCGATCAATTCACTTTTAGTTTCTTTCTGCAATTAATTTTTATTCATACATTTTATTGAATGAAATTAATTATTAAATTTTTGTTATTCAAATTAACTGTTAATTTTGATTGGTTATTATTAAGTTTCCATGTATCATTTACAACAATCATAATATTAGAATTGAATAAGGTGATTTAAAGTGTTAGATTTTAATTTCTTGATTGTCAAATTTATTTGTATGAAATTGTTGTTTAAATTTTTTATTAGCTAAAAGTGTATGAAATTGTTTAATCGGACACACATAAAAAAATCAATTAATTTGAATAGATCTTATTCAACTCTCTATTACTGCCGTATATACCAATTCTTTAGAAAAAATCATAACACCATCTCCATCTTTGAAAGAGAGAAAATTAAATTACTCTTCATTGGCTATAGTCACTGATTTGAATGTCTCAAATATATGTACTAGTTTCCTTCAGCTTAGAGTTACAAATCTTTTTAACTCATCAGGTTAAAAATTACTTTTCGTCCGTATAAACTTCAATAAAACTAACGATTTAGTTCATGAATTTTGATTTATAACGATTTTGTCTTTGTATTTTCAACTTTTTGTCAATTTAATTCATTAATTTTTTTACCTAACGACTTAGTTCTTATACTTTCAGATTTGTAACAATTTAGTCTCCAACGTAAACAAAATTTATCAAAATTTGATTTCAATTTTAGTATTTTATGATACAGCTAGATGTTGTATATATTTTATATAAAATTGCTGTGTCTAGCTCTAAGTAGCCTATTGATTTATTTATTCAAAAAATCTTATTGAATTTTCACACATAGTTCTATAGTAAGGATTAATTGTTACAAGGTAAAATATAGAAAGTAAATTGAAAGTTCAAGACTAAACAGTTACAAACTAAAGTTGATGAAATAAATAGTTATTTTCATATAAAAAAAGAAGAATTAGGGATTAAAGTTTTCATGTATAAAATAGCCATTAGATCAATTTAACTTATTATTTGAACATTTTATTTTATTTTTAGCTTTATGGTTTTGAACATTATGCTCCTATCTAAACTGTATATATTAGTATGTTTTCACTTTTTTAAAAGGTTGAAATCCTAACTAAATTAAATTCTATAAACAAAACCTATATATATTTTTTTAATTTCCAAAATTTTGACTTAATAAATTAGCTAACAAAAATGAAGAAAGTCATAAGTGAGTAATACTTATATAATTTCAAATACAAGAATTCCAATTATTATCAAATGGATGAGATTATCAAATAAATTTTAAAAATAAGAGAAGATAAGAAAAAAAAAAAAATCACACGCAAATGTAGAAGTTGGTGTAAAATCATGAATTTAGTTGAGAGAACTTTTGTAACGACCCAACTCTTTATACTAAGCTGAGGTCATTACTAAAAAGAAAAAATAACAAGAGACACTTTTTTTTAAAGGAGGGAAACTATATTTTCATTTTTTTTTAAGAGATACGACGTAAGTTGGAGATTTAGAACTTCCAATAGAAGCCTAAGACCGAACAAAGCGCTAAAATATTATTGATAGCAGGGGCTAGAGAAAAGTTCGAGAAAAGCTAATTACAAATAGCGTTAAGATTTAAGGCTATAATTGCAGTCGAATAATTTTTAAAATAAGGATCTCTACTGCACCAACAACCTATGAAATTTCTACACTCTTCCCACATGCTTAACTGAGATTTTTGATAGAGGAAACTACCAAAAATTCTATTGTTTCTCTCAATCCAAATGCTCTAGAGGATTGCAACAATACCAGAAAGAATAACCTTATGTTTGGTGATGAAGCTCTTTAAAGAGAAGATGAAGAAAAAGAGGGAATCCAAGTTGTCCGGTGCGAAGGAAAAAGTAAGCTCCTGTTGAAGAAAATTCCAGAGGGTCATCGCAGTGCTGCAGAGAAGGAATATGTGAGGGCCATTTTCATTGTTTTGGTTGCAAAAAGCACACCAATTTGGCTGAAAGAGAAAATTCGGAAGCCTTCGTTGGAGGACCTCCATTGTATTAACCCCTCTATGAATTAGGGATCCCAGGAAGAACTTGATCTTCATTGGGATGCTAGTTTTCCAAATAGTGAGCAGAAGTTTGGCATATGGATCTATAGGAACTTGTCCGTGATGATTCGAAATGACCCTTTTTGCAGAGGCGAAGGAGAAGAGCTTATTGGTGTCTGGAACCCAGATAGGCTTGCTAGAACCTCTATTCTCTCTAGGAATGGGAAGATTCTCAGTAATTTTTTGACCAAATGATGGTCTCTCTCTCAATCAACGGTCTTCTGAAATTAATAAACCACGATCTCTTAATTGTGTTCCAAGCTTCCTTAACTGAAATATCTTTATCAAGGGTGAGAGCAAATAGTGTAGGAAAACCGATAGAGAGACAACCTTCTTGGCTCCAATTTGAATGCTAAAAGGAAATTTGGTCTCCATTATTTATTTCTCATTTTTATTATTTTTGAACCACCTGAGATTTTTGATAATGGATCTCCATGGAGCTTTGGGAGAGCTAAAAATTCCACTTGAAGGAATGTCTCCAATGTGCTTTCCTTTGTATTTTGATAGAATTAATTTCCTCTAAAGAGCAGAAGGTTCCATATAGAATCTCCAAAACCATTTTGTAAGGAAGGCTTGATTAGTCTCATGAAGCTTTGGAATACCCAGACCTCTTTCGTCTTTCGGCTTAGTCACTTTTGACCAATTTACTAAGTGAGATTCTTTTTTTCCGTTATTGTCTTTCCAGAGGAATTTTCTCCAAAACTTTTCTATATTGTTGCACGTAGTAGAGGGAGCTTGAAATTCAGAGAGCTGATAAATGGGCAAACTACTGAGGATTGATTTGATAAGGGTGAGTTTGCCTCCTTTCGAAATGTGCGCATATTTCCAATTATTGAGTTTCTTTTGAATCTTGTCTTCAATATTTCTCCAAAAAGGCTTAAAGTTAGGAATGCCACCAAGGGGCACTCTAAGATAGGAGAGAGGAATAGTTTGACAAGAAATGTCTGGATCTATAGCAATTTCTTTGGCTCTATTCAGGTGGACATTTACGGGACAAAGGATTGATTTAGCTAGATTGATCCTTAGCCTTGAAGCTTTTTCAAAGAGGGATAAGGTCATTTGAAGGTTTTTGATATAGCAGTCTTTGTCTTCAACAAAGAGAAGTATGTCGTCTGCAAATAGGATGTGAGATAGACTGCAAGTAGAGGGAAACTATATTTTCATTAAAAACGGAATACTAAAACACTGATACATATACACAGAAGCAAAATTGAGTCCCCATATGGCATGTTACTGATCCTTCTCTGCCGCTTGCCAGCTTTCCTCTATATTTACCTTCGCCTGAAATATTAAACATAGAAAGAGTGAGTAAAAACATATACTCAGTAAGGGACCCACTGCTAGTCCCGCTAGGTGTCTGTTAACATCCCATTAGAGTCCTATAGAGTGGTACCCCTAAACTGGCACGTACCCGAACACACGCAATCTGAAATCTCGTAGAAACATCTGTAGCCTTCGGTGAATCCAAAGGAATACCTAGGACAAACTGGTCTTTAGTGGACCCGAAGGAAACACTAAGACAAACGGGCTGTGAGTGACCCCGTCGAGTCACTCATAAACATATCATCTCATACTAGACTGGTGCTTCCGTTGGACTATGCAGTCATAAAAAAGTGGTGATCTGGAGGGACACCCATGTAGGTACAACTCTAATAGGCAAAGTTAACAGAGGGTAGCATGCAACGCATCATAACATCATAAACATGGCATGAGTATTAATCTTAACATCCTTAATCATGTGATTAATATATCATCATCAACGTAAATCAGTCATCATCATCCATATAATATTAGTCATAAACATAATATTAGTCATCATCATCAATCATCAATATCAACACATTATGCATCTTAGCTACATCAATATATAATGAAAAATTACATGCAAGCTCTTAACTTCAGTTCGAATGTCTAGTAGGAGAATCTCTTATCTGGAGATTTTAACCAAACAAAGTACTCCCTAGCTGACAGTAAAAAATCCTCCAATTAACTTGATCTTAATCATAAAAGAAAGATTCAGTATCTTAATTAATAAAATTAGCAATTAGCTATCATCCAAAAGTTCTCCCAAATTAATTAACTCCCAAAAAATGGGGTTGAAATCAATTCAACCTTGATCCTGATAGAGATTAAACAAGTGGGGTGGAAGAAAGACCGAAAGATTACTCTAATTGTAATTAATTAACAAAAAAAAACTCTAAACCGAAAAAAGATTAAAAATAGGATTTTCAAGAAAAACTTACATTCGAAGCTCCGACTATTGCTCGAACCACCACTAGGGCTGACCTACTATCCTCCGACTTAGAATCGAGTTGTGGGACCCATTGGATAAAGGAAACTAGAAGAGAGAAAAAATGGAAAATAAATATGGAAACAAAATTGGGTTTAATGTCTAACATATAAACTGAATCCCTCTCGGACCAATGAGAGGGTGGGGCCCCTTTGTTCAAGACTTGGATTCAGTCATGAAGGGAACAACCTATGTACTAACCCTAAAGCGGGTAGAAGTGAATTTTGTCTTGCACCTTATGTTCCCATCTATCCACTGGATCTTACCCCAGTTGAAATGGGAGGCTTATTGGGCCAACGCTAATGAGTTGTCCTCACCTATGCAGATCTAAGGATAATCTCATGTGAACAGGAGTTCACAGTTCACTCAAGATCAAGATTAAGTTACCTAGGTTATCAATAATCGAGATAATCAGTTTTGAACAGTAAACGACGTTATAACGTAGAAGTGACTATTTCATGGTTCTATCTTATGTAAACTCATTACATAGGATGTCTCTACTTTCATGTCTCTACATGAACGATTTAGGATTACCTTGTTTGTACTAACTACAAAGCCGACCATATCTATAGTATCTCTAAATAAGGCGTCCAACCTTTATTCATATAGTATAGACTATTTGGGCTATTTACTCGAACTTAATCCATTTTTATGTCTCTACATAAAGTTCAAGTTTACTCAAAATAACCTTGGGATCGTAGTTTATTGGATTTAAGAATATAATATTTAATTTCTCAATAACGACTTTATTGAATAGAATATGATTGCAAACTACGAGTTTTAGGACATAAATTCCAACAGATCCAAGATCTAAATCTTAAAAAATTAGCCAATTGAACTTTTAAAGAAACCCCAATTAGATCCAAAATTAAATTAACAAATTATTAATTTAATTACTTTAGCTTATCAAACTTAACCAAATGGAGGTTGAAAAATTCTCCTATCCTTGATGGAAAAATTCATCACTTTGAATCTTCAAACTTTGTCAAAGAGGCCAATCACAACTAAAAATAGTAAAGCAACGGCAACAAAGGGTTATCTTAATGAATAACACAAAGATTTTTTTTCTTTTTCTTATTCTTTTCAATTTAAGCATTCTAATGCTATTTATAGACTCAAATAATAACAATAATATTTATTATTATTATTATATTATTTCCTTTTCTTTTTATGATACATATAAACCAAAATATACATACATCTTTATTCTCATTATCTTTCCTCAATAAATTCTTTAAATGCACAAAATCTTAGGCATTTATAACCATTAATAATAATAATAATAATACTTCTTTATTATTATTATTAAACCATCATTCTCTTTTCTAAATAAATATATATTTTGTCGTTCAATCAAATCAATCATCTCCCTCCTCATGGATTATTTTTTTTTCAAATAATTAGATTATATTCCGTCATATAATTAACTTTACTTTTCCATATTAATTATTTACACAAAACCAAATAATTAATATCATATTTCACACAAAATCCAAATTATTAATGAAATATATATATATACTCAATTAAATCCAATTCCACCAAAACCAACTTTCACCTCCAAAATCTCAAATTAACATAAATATACAATTCTTCTAATCAATCAAATCTTTTCCAATAAACCACTCATAAAATTCCAACATGAATTATCTTAACCCAACCATTAAATTTTAGCTCAAATTCTTAATATAACACCCAAATAATTTAACATAATTAATAAAAACTCCTTAAAGATTTGGAATTTTACATTCCTTTTCCCAATGATTATCAATTTTTCTTTTAAATAAATCTAATTCGTTCTATTTACTTATTTACCCAATCATAACAACTTCTCTCTCCATAACCAACATATCTTTATTCAAAATAATTAATTATCTTCCACAATAATTAATTATTATTTATCTTTATCCAAAATAATTAATTATCTTCTACAATAATTAATTATTATTTATCTTTCTCCAAAATAATTATCATTTTACAAATAATTATACTTTCTCGAAATATAATCATTGTCTTTTTTCTCCCTTAATAAATATTCTTTTTCCAAAATACAATTATCTTTTTTTTAAATAATTATATTTCAACAAATATAATTATCTTTTCCTTTCACATAATAATTATATATATATATTTCCACATATACATATAATTATTAAATCTCAAACAAGTTTTCCACTCTGCAATTTAATTAAATAACATCCATAATTATTTAATTTAATTCAACTTCAATAACACTAAAATCCACAACTTTACTTAATCCTCTTAACCTACTATTTAATTAAAATTTCAACAAACACCACATGCCAAAACCTCTAATTAACTAAATATTTATCCAACAAATATTTAATTAATTTTAATTTCTACAAAATCAAATAATTTTCATTAAATGAATTTAAAATAACGTTCAATAAATTAAATCTAATTAAAAAAATTAAGATAGTTAACTCTAAAATTATCTTTAATTTTTGGAGTGTTACAACTTTTTTATTTAAAATTACCTAAAACTATGATTCCTCGATTAAAAGAAAAAGGAGTAAAAAGCAATGATTTGAAGGGAGTAAAATTTGGCATTTATATAAAGCAATGTTGTAGTTCGGGAGGAAATCTTAGATCGAATTTGTTTCCACGTATAAAAGGGGGGGAAAATAATTGTCCATATAGTATAGAATAGAAGTTTGGGATATAAACATAGGGCATTTACAAAAATAATAAAATATTATGATAATATGGATCATAAAATTTATAATAATATGGTCCATAAAAAAGATAATGTATCTGATATAATGTCTTATATTGAATTTGAAGATATAAAAAATAAATGGTCAGAAGAAAAAAAAAAAAAAAAAAAAAGAAGAAGAAAAGCATTAAAAGAAAGTTTGAAGTATGAACACTCTCGCACGTGCAATGAGTACGCAATAATTGGCAATCCATCTCTGTCCTACAGCGTCCGTGGACCTTCCCATTTCCTCTTTTACCCTTCAAAATAAAAATTAAAAGTTAAAAAATTATGATTTTAACTTGTTACGTGTCTCAATTTTCTACCCAAACATTACCTTTTATTTTTTTTTTCTTTTACTTTTAATTTGTCTTCCCCTAATTAAATTTGCAAACTTATTTTAATGATGAAACTAAAAAATTTTCTCTAAACTTATTAATTTTAATGAAATTTCGAAAACTAAACTCCTTAAAGGCACAAAATCGAGTATTAAAATAAATATCCAACTATTCACCTATTTTTTAAGATAATTTACATAAATATAACAAAAAAACAAAAAATATTTACGGTTTGTGTAACAAAAAACAAAAAATATTTTTATAATTTCCAAAATTTCTCTTGAATATTGCAAACGATTCGTCAATTCTCTTTCTTCATCTTTACGATTTATTCATTTTCTCTTCTACATTTCTTTATCTTTTATTTCAAATTTTCATTCTTGTATTTTTAAACGATTTATTTTCTGTTAAATCTCCTATTTTATTTTCACCATTTTCGGCAAGATTTTTTGAAGCTACTTTGTCTTTCCTCATATTCGAGAATATGAAGATCGTTTAAATGTCATTTTAACATGAGCATCTAAACAATCATTTGCCATGACAACCACAGTCGTTTAAATTTGAAGTCTTTTTTTCATCGTTTAAAACAAACTATAAGATCACGTTGACATTGTTGGAACTTATGTTCTAAACCTTGTAGTTTGTAGTTAAATTATATTCTATTCAATAGAGTGGTTATTGAAAACTTATTAATGAAATTAAAATACTATAATCTTGAATTCAATAAACTAAGGTCCAGAAGCTATCTAGTGTAAATTTGAACTTTATGTAGAGGCATAAACATGTATCAAGTTATAAACATGTCTCAAGTTCAAGTATATAGCCTAAACGGTCTATAGTGTATGAATAAGGTTGGGCGTCTTATTCTAGGAACACTATGGATGTGACTCACTTTATAGTTAGTACAAACGAGGTGATCCTAAATCGTTCGTGTAGAGACATGGAAGTGGGGGCATTATATATAAAGAGTTTACATAAGACTAGAACCATGAAATAGTCACTTTTAAGTTATAACACCGTTGACTCTATAAAACTGATTATTTCGATTATGATGACTTAGATAATTTAATCTTAATCTTGAACTAACTATGAATTTCTGTTCATACAGAATTATTCTTAGATCTGCATAGGTGAGGGCAGCTCAACGACGATGGCGCAATAAGCCTCCCATTTCAAGGGTAAGACCGGATGGATAGCTAGGGACATAGGGTGCAAGATGGAATTAACTCATACCCACTTTGAGGTTAGAAAAAAGGTTGTTCCTTTAAGAACTGAATCCAAGTCTTGAACAAAGGGCCCCACCTTCTCATTGGCCCGAGAGAGATTCGATTTATAAGTTGGACCTTAAACCAATTGTTGAATAGTGGATCAGTGAGACTTAAGGAACAATATATAATCTCAAGAGTAAAACGGTATTTTGACCCAACCAAGATTACGAACAACCTGTGAATGATTAACTTATTGATCATGGTTATATCAGATGGACAGAAATACATCTATAGTGAGGGGAGTGCAACTACGAGACTTTAGTAGAATGACCCATCAGTTAACGAATGTTGATTAGCTTGGTCTAAAAGGGTTTAGCTAGTTAATCTCGGATCGTTGGAGTCCATGATCTATAGGTCTATTAGGTTCCTCTGCTAGCTTGTAAGGAATTAACTTAGAACAACATGTTGGAATGATTCGAATTGTTCGAATTAGGTAAAGAGAGATAAACGACGAATATATGTTATATAGCCATCGGATATCAGTTTTAGATAGATGTTTAAATGTGATTGGAATATTAAGAATATGAATACAAATTCATATTCGAAAGCTCGAAATTGATGGAAATAATCAAAGTTGTAAAAAGACAAAATGTTGACTTTTTACCTTTAAAAGTCAAACTTTGACTAGATTCATGCTCGGAAGGTCAAAATTTGTCAAGTCGAACAAAATGGTAAAAATTCAAAATGTTGACTTTGACTTCGGTTTTAAAGGTCAAATGATCAAAATGTCATTGGACTAAGTTAGTGGGAAAATCTAACATTTTGTTGGATAATACCATTAACACTTGGTGGGATAAGTGGCTACATGAGATGTTGAGATTTAATAAGTTAATATTTGGATAATCCCACTAGCCCACTAAGCTCCACTAATGGTTAGTGGATCATTAGGTGTTGAGATTTAATAAACTAATATTGCATGTAATTAGTCTAATTAAAGGGCTATTTTCAAATTTTGAAGATTGTTTTTGTAACGACCCAACTTTCCGGACTAAGCTAAGGTCACTATTCAGTGCTAAGACTCGACCCCAAAACACAAAATTCAAAACGGACCAGTTACGATTCATTAAAAACGTTAGAAACATTACAAAAAAAAAAACAGTTTCGGGCCCTATTTTAAATCACAGTCACAAAAGTTTCAAATAAAAACTCAAGTCATCAGTTCAAAATCACAAACCAAATATTCTAACAAAATACATAGCGGAAGCAATAAGAAAACCAGACGCGTCCATATGGCCTTCACGCGTCCTTCCTGCCTCTCGTCGGTCTGCCCATCGCTGTGCCCTTACCTGAAAAGTTTAAGAAGAGAAAAGGGGTGAGTATAAACATACCCAGTAAGGGACCCACTACTGGGCCCGTTAGGGAACAACAGTTAACTTCCTATTCAGGGGTACCCTACATAACAGTCTAGTGGTTCCATAGAACGCACACATCAGTCTCGTGATCCCGAAGGATACACCTATCAGTCTAGTGATCCCGAAGGATGCACATATCAGTCTAGTGCTCCCGAAGGATGCACATATCAGTCTAGTGCTCCCGAAGGATGCACATATCAGTCTAGTGCTCCCGCAGGATGCACATATCCGTAAGGTACACTACCCCATAGATGAAGCTAACCGTCACCCCTCAGTCCATACTAAACCGTCTACCACAGTCATACCCCATCAACACTCATATTACAATTTCGCCATAGGCTTTGCCAGTCAGATAGTATAGGTTTAAACAACTACACCCTCAGTTGCTATACGCGTTTCCAATTCGCACACCATTATGGTAACCCTTAGACCCAATCAACTAATCAATCAGAATCGGACTCACTGTCCTTCCCCGTCCAAACTCCATGATCAATGTCCAGACCAATGACTACCACGTACCTAACCGTAACTTCAAGGTCCATCGACATACAATTCCAATCTACAACGTAGCCCATTAACATAACCACACTATACCGAACATCCAGCATCGGGGTCTACTAGCAAGTAACTCCTTATACCCGATAGCACACAAGCTACAACTAGCGGTCGCGATACCTTTACATCAGACAAGAGTATAATAACAATGCTTAAAAGTCAAACACACATATATTTATTCGGTACAGTTACTAACGTGTAATCCCCTGTGGACTACTACGTTTCCAGCCTCGCTCCGAGGTCCAGTAGTAGAAAAACCCTTACCTGATTCTCGGTTATGCCCCTCGATCGAGTCCACGCTCAACGGATCCACCTAAACGAAAACACGAAGGTTTTAATCGATGATACTAGTAGGAGTCATTTTAAATGGTCCTAAGCAACATCCGTTGACTTACCCAAGGAAGGGAGAGCTATCTCCGAACAAGCCTGCCGCGGAATCCGAGAACTTAAACGTTAACTCCTTAATACCTTCAAGGGATGGAAGATAGGACCAAAGCTTATTCCAATATTCAACTCGAATCGGATATAGCAACATTATGGAAAATCATCAAAACAATCCTTACCGAAAACTCACCGTGACCCGGAGTGGAGGAAGGAAGGCTTAGGTGGCTCGGTGAACAGGGAGCTCGACTTGGCTTGGAGGCGTTCGGCTCGGCTCGACTCGGCTCACCCTCGGCTCGGCTCGGCTTGGCCTCGGCTCACAGCTCGGCTTGGCCTCGGCTCACAGCTCGGCTCGGCTTGGCCTCGGCTTACAGCTCGGCTCGACTCACCCTTGGCTCAGCTCGGCTTGGCCTCGGCTCACAGCTCGGCTTGTGGCTCGGCTCAACTCGGCTCGCGGCTCGGCTCACCCTTGGCTCGGCTCGGCTTGGCCTGGGCTCACAGCTCGGCTTGTGGCTCGGCTCAACTCGGCTCGCGGCTCAGCTCAACTCGGCTCGCGGCTCGGCTCAACTCGGCTTGCGGCTCGCAGCTTGAAACACGGGTCGGACTGGAAATGGGTTCTCGGGTCGGGTCGACTTGAAATCGGGCAACCACAACGATAAACCTTCGGGCGTTCGACGACGGAGATGCGTCGCGGCTGGGTGGAGTCCGACGACTGGCTCTGCTTCAACGCGGCGGAGGGCGACGGTTTGACGGCGGACACGGTCGGACGAAGGTCGCACAGCGGCGTCCGAGTGTTTGAAACAGAGAGGATACCCGAAATGGTAGGAAGCCGCGGCAGACGAACACGATGAAGTTGACGACGTTGCCGACGCTGGAGACGGAAATGGAGACGGAACGTGACGGAGGAGATGGGGACGGAGGCGACGGCGTGTGCGGAAGAGATGGTGGGCGGCGGCGCTGAAACGAAAAGGAAAGGATAATAGGCTGCGACGACGCGAGGGAGAGAAAACGAAAACGGACGAGGGGGGGGTGTGCCACGCGCGCTTAGGGTTTTTTAAAAAAAATTATTTTTATATATATATATACATATATATATATTAACTTATAATTTTTTTTTTATAAATAATAATAATAATAATAAAACTAATAATAATAATAAGAAAAACTAATATTAATATTAAATTATATATAAAGATTAAAATAAATAATAATAATAATAATATTAATATAATTAATATTATATTATTATTATATAAATTTACAAATATTAATTTAGGAATTTCAGAAATTACTCAAAAATTTAAAATTTCTGAAAAAAATTTACGCAAAACGATAAAAGTTTACCTCGAAAATTCGGGGCGTTACAGTTTTTGACAAAATTAGTCCTAAATTTTATTTTTTCAATATATCTCAACCCTAAATTTTACGTCCATTTTTTCATCACTCTCTCTTTATTTCCTTCATTGAACGGATTATACAACCCGGTTCTAAGTCCGAAGAATAGCGGATCAACACTAGTGGTTGTCCCAACTCGAGTTTGGAGGAGATTGCAAGGATCGGGAGGCTCCGAATGTAAGTTTTTTCTTCAACCCTAATTTAGTTTAATTATGGTAATTGCAATGCATGTTAATCACTAAATTTAGTTTAGTTGCAATTAGGGTAAAAATCTAATCTTAATTTCCTTGCTCATACTCGTTTTCCATCAAACATGATCTAAATAATTGCTTACCATAGTTAACACGATTATTTGATTTGAAATTTTTAACGATAATTTACATTGGACTATATGATCGCTTACGATAATCAACACAATTGTTTTCCAGGATCAACACACAATCGTTTAAATTTGAAGCCTTTTTTTCCATCATTAAAAAGAACTACATGATCGTATATCATGACCTAAACAATAGTAAAAAGAACTACACGATCGTGTAGCCAATTAATCGCTGTTGATTAGGGCATTTTTGGTATTTTTCATTGTGGGCCTCTGAGATTTTTTTGTTTCCAGAATTATTCTATACAGTGTAAATATTTTACTGGTTGTTATATTTTTTAAAAAATTGCAATTTTTGAATTATTTTTCTCTTTTATTTTTGGTACATTTTTTTAAATCCAAACCATTTTCTAATTTAAAATTTTATTAGAAGTTATGCTTTTTTTTCAAAGAAAAAATGTTAAATTATATATTTTAGTTCTTATTAAATTCTACCACATCATTGCAACGAAGATTAAGGCCATTGTGAAAAATTATAATTTGAAAAGATTTGGATAAATAAAATTTAGGATTTTAACTACTATAGCCTAAATAGGGTGCCTTATTACAAGTTGACCCAATATTGCCAATTTTTTTATAAATGTCCTAATGGACTTCAATTTTACACAAATATAGAGCACAAATGACTAAACTACTCACATTTATTATCACTCAGTCTTTTGATGATTTATTTAAAGTTCTCTCTATTCTTTCTTTCTGCCCACTTGCATTTTTATCCCTTTTAGTTTCCTTATTTTATTTATTTTCTTCTTTTCTTGTTCTATCTTCATTCAGCCTCTTTCTTTTCCTCGATACTTACATTTTAATATAGATTTGTACTTTCACATAATGCAAAAATTGTTATAAAATTTAAATATAATGTAAAATATGCATATATACATTGTTATCTAATATTATGTTAAATATATAGGGATATATAATAATCTATTTAAATCGAAAACTATTTCAGTCACGGTAAGACTTTACAAATTAACTTCCAGTATATGAAAATCAATGCAAAATTGATGAAATATAATAAGTATATCTTATAATATTCTACATATGAAATAGTATATATTGTCGACGACACATTTAAGAAAGAAAATTAATAACATGAAAAAAAATACTGAAACATGAAAAAATTATTTGAAGAAGATGATCGGAATATGCATTCACTATACATTTTGTTCACAAGGCAATTCAAATGAAAATTAAAGATGAATTATATATAGGAAAATTTACATAAATAAGGAGAAAGAAATATGAACGAAAAAAATTCTACACTTATTGGATATACTTGAAGGAGATGGAAAATTGGAATAATAAGATCGGAAAGACCAAACAGCAAAACTGATCGATGGAAAGGTGTAAAATATTTTGATTTTCTGTTGCGTATAAAATTGAATAAAATCAATTTTTAAAAATCATTTAATATACTATTACCATATTAGATTCAACTTTATATTACATTAAATTAAATCTCAAATAAATAAAATACTACTATTAAATGTAAATATAAATTTGGATTATTCATTACATTAATTTGGTAAGTTATAAGGAAAAATTCTATAAATATAATAAATCAATAAACTATTTACGGCTTGTGTAGCCCATGAAGTTAGCTATTTTTTAAATATTCCAGGCTTGCCCTTCCGTTTTTCTTCTCTTTTTTGCTGCGATTTCTTTCTATCATCTTTCTTCTTTTCCACTATTTTTTTGCCACAATTTCTTTCTATCATATTTCTTTTTTTTCTCTTTCTTTTTTTACGTCTTTTCCTCTTCTGTTTTTACATCGGTACCAAATCTAAACGATCATGTACAAAAAAACAGTCAAATATAAAGAATTGTCTATAAAGAATCTTAAAAAAAATCGTTTAGATTGAGGTAGTCAAATCTAAACGATCCTGTACTAAAAGAATTAAAAAAATCGTTCAGCCAAATCTAAACGATCATATAACAAAGAATCTTGAAAAAAAAACGATCGTGTAAACAAATCTAAACAACTGTGTACCAAAGAATCTTGAAAATTTGTGTTTAGCCAAATCTAAACGACCGTTTACCAAATTTTGAAAAAAAATCATTTAAATTTGGCTAGCAAAATCCAAACGATCGTGTAACCAAATCAAATGATCGTATAACCAGATTAAACGATAGAATTGAAAAAATAAATCGTTTAGATTTGATTATCCAAATCTAAATGATCGTGTACCAAATATATTATTCGCGTTGTTGACAAGGCACTTTTGGTATTTTCCATTGTGGGCCTATAGGTTTTTTTCGTATCTGAAATTGTTCTATACAATGTAAATATTTTGCTGCTTTGTTATATTTTTGAAAAGACCCCAAGTTATAAAATATATAATTATGGTAATATATTTTATATACGTAATATATTTTATATACTTTTGAAAATCAATTTTAATTATAATTAATGTGAAGGTTAAAATGGTCCTAAAAAACACGAAATCTTAATTAAGATAATAAATGAAAATTTGAGACACTTGTGTAAAATTATCTCTAAAGTAGGTGATTTCTCTCTAAATATTTCTTAAAATTTTCACATTCTATCCAATTCAATCCCTTGATAGAAATTTGGGTCAAAGAAGATATTGGGTCCATTGTCACCTAAACCCCATGAAAATTCTTTAGAAAGAGAGGTCTTGTCCTTTCATCTGGAGGAGAAGAATTGAGAACAAAGAAAATGAAGCTTTGGAGATTTGAAGATTCAACCTCTTATGCTTTCAAGATGCTAAAGTTCTTATCAATCTTGAGATTATCTTGTGAAAATTTGAAAACTTGGAAGATCAAACATTCTTTGAATTTCAAAAAATTAAAATTCAAACTGAGATCTTAAATCCTTAAATTTGTGAAGATTGAAGAGTTAAAAGTTTTAAGTTTTACCTTACATTCGAGAAAATGTATCAAATGATTGGATATTAGAGATTGTATCTAATCCACTATACTAAATTGAAATCAATACAAAAATTCTACAAATTAAATAATTTTTTTTGGAAATCTCATGTGAGCATATTGAGAAGCTCAATGGAATTATCTCTACCTTTCATATCTTTTGCTCTTTTGTAGGAAATATCTAAAAAGGTCATGACATCTAAAGGTAACACTCTCAAAGCTCCAAACAACATTAGCAAGAGACCAAATACTCATAGTCGCTTAAAGAAAACTCAATCATCTAAAGAGATGTCGTTCTTTTGAGGTCGTGAAGAGAAAATGGGAACAATTGTCAAACCCACCAAAAGGAGAATTGTATTAAAGGAAAATCTTATACTCAGACGAATATATTTCATCTTCTACGATCAAGTGAGGAGACACCTCACCGAAATATAATGTCAAACATGATGGTTGACGTTAAGACAAGATACAATACTACAAATTTGGCCTTTGTTGATGAGCGATAAACATAAAAATTGTCTACATTGATGGCTAAAAAACATCAAGTAGACAGACATCAAGAAAGCATGTCCAACAAGAAAAACAAGCCAAAACATCACTCTTTTTTGATGTTTTAGCCATCAAGAAAGAAAACTTTGACGTTTTTTGCTCATCAAGTATATGAAAAGGCCCATAAAAAAAAACTCTTTCTTGAAACGCGTTGAACATTAGAGTAAGTTAATATTGATGTATTTTGATCATCAACCATATGAAAAAGATTATCAAGACAAACCATTTTTTGATACTTTTCAGATGTCAATGTAAGGTAATATTGACACTTTTTGTTTATTAACTATTCTCTTAAAAATGTCAAAAAATCTCTTTATATTGACGTTTTTGTTGTCCGTCAACTATTATTTTTTTGTTGATGCTTTCTGAATGTCAACTAAACTCTTTTGTTGACAATTTTTATCCATTAACTATACCAATTTTTTTTTTTTAAAAATCTGGGTCATCACAACCCTCATAATTATGCAACCTATAATAAATTTAAAACAAGCTTTTAATCTAAAATTTGTATTTACACTAGGAAGTAACTCATATACCTATCTTGTGCTTTATACACATACACAAAGGACAAAATGTATAGAATCACATACATACGACTACAAACCAACTTCAACACAAGTCTTGCAAACTATCCACGATTATAAAACCTACACAACTCCACCACTCCAAATTTCCAACAACACAAAAATTTCAACATCTCATATTTTAAATTAATACCATCAGATCATATAATTGGAATACAAATAACATAATTTATAAACTTACTGTATATCAAGCGAATGAACCAAGTAACTTTTGTGGATCAAATATAAAACCATGTTTCTATTATGAGTGTAAATGGGTTGGGTTGGGGAGATTTTTTGGACCAACCCAAACTTTCGGGTTGGTTAAACAGACAACCCAAATAATCTAAATAAGACCTTTAACCCAACCCGCCCCAACCCAAATTTAGGTTGGGTTGGGTTTTGGGCGTTGTCAAGTCGTTATTTATTTATTTTTATTTTTTAGTATATTATTTATTAACTTAAAATACTTAAATTGGTCTACAACACATTTTAATAACTAAAATTTCATAAAACTCAAACGTTAAATACTAAGGGGTCGTTTGAGGGATGGGTTGGATTATGGGGGTTAGGGTTATGTAATCCAACCCCCGTTTGGGGGAAGGGTTATGTAACCCTAGTTTTAACTCCTTAACCTTTCCTCAACCCTTCTTCAACACTTCTTAACCCTTCTTCAACTTTTCCTCAATCCTTCTTCACAACATTATCATAACACTTCCTTCATAACCCTTCCCCCAAACACATCTTATCATAACATTTCCTCCATAACCCTTCCCCCAAACACATCTTATTATAATCCTAGGTTTATCTTAATACTAGGTTTATCATAACCCTAACCCCCCTAACCCAACCCTTCCCCCAAACGGCCCCTAAAATTCAACGTATCTATTACAAACTTGAAAAAAACTTTATAATAATATGTATAAATTATAATATTTATAAGTTGTAATATATATTTTAATAATCTTAAAAATTTAGATCTGGTTGGTCAACCTAAATTTTAAAAAATGTAACCCAAACCCAATATGCTCTATATGTGAATTGATTTTATTTTTCTTTCATTCAAACCTTTTTATTTATTTACGCTGCTAGTTATTATTAATTATAATTATTAGTATTACTTATTTTGTTTTAAAGAACATTATATGTCGTTGCTAATTATTAAAAGAAGGATAAATGTGTGAACTTTAAAGATGACAATTTTTTTGTTGGAGAATTTTCTATACTAACAAGCTATATTAAATTAATTTAGTAGACAATAAATGTTTATTTTTTGTTTTTAATGTTTTTTAAATAATTTTCAAATACAGCAAGGTAAACTACTTGCTAAAATATAGTAAAATTTTAAAATTTATATGCACTTCTATCAAAGTTTATCATTATCACTAAAGCTTAACGTATTTATTCTTAAAACTTTCTAGTGAAGTAAAAAAAGAATAGAATTCAAGATCTTCCAATAGGCCAACAATAATCTGAGATGGGTTTATTTTCCGAATAGACAAAACCTTTTCTCTGAAAACATTAGACATGGGCCTTTGTTATATTGCTGCATGACATGTGTCCATCGGAGAGAGTATGACATAGGGGCATAAGAGAGAAGAGCAGAAACTTTAGTGTTGTTAGAGCGAGAGAATTGAAGTTTTTGCATAATGTTTAAGAAAGTGACGTGAAGTGAAGTTTAAGCTTAAGGCAGGTAAGGATGCTTCATGTTGTACATGCAAGTCTCCTAGGAGCTTTCTTGTCATCATATTAAAGCAAAGCCCACACCATGTTGTTGCCTAACACAATAAACCTCTAGTCCATATCTTAATTTAAGCCTCTTTTGGATTCAATTTGGATTCATATTATAAATTCTTAATAATTTGATTTCATCTTGTGATACTCATATAAATTATATACACCAGCACCACAATTTTAATTTTGTTTCTATAATCATGTTATTATGTTCAACATGTTGGTATATTTTCACTAATTCAACGTCGAAAATATAGTGAAAAGTGTTAGAAAATAATTTCATGACACTTCTTTCACCCAACAAAATAAAAAATGTTTTACTATTATTGTGTTTTGTTTTCAACCTTAGCTTTAGTTTTCATGTGTTCTCCCTCTATTTTGATATATTAGGTAAGTATTGAGATTCTCTTTCCATTTTGATATATTTTATAAGTAATAATTGTTCAACGTAGGAAAAAGTACCTCAACAATAGCAGATTTGACTACTATTCTTTTTTTTGTGACATTGGGTAGATATAATATAAACATATGGAAATGAGATTTTACTGGTATTTTCAATTAAGTTCAAGGATACAGATACGACATGATACAAAAGACACCTCGGTTTTTTAAAATCTAGGACATTAATGACACCTCAATGGTAGGTTTATTTAGAATATAATATATTTACATTCTTAAAGAATATAAATCATGTTGGAATGCGTTAAATAATCTATTATCTAGAGATTCAAATGACCATCTCCTTATTATGTTATTTACAATTTTGACTCTAGGGTTTATGAGAGTGAACTATATATAAACTCTTTGACCCTAAAAGCGTCATTGTAATATGAAATTTGATATTTCTATGTAATAATATAAACTTTCTATTAGAGAACCCTGTAAATATTTGTATTAATTTTTTTATTTTTTTTTATTATCAATTTCACAAAAAAGTCATTTTTATAAAAAAGGAAAAAAAGAAAAAGAAAATTCAATGTTAACGAGTTTATGAATTTATTAGTTTAAACAATTAGCTCGAAGTCATTCCTCTCAAAATATTGTAATTACCATTTTTTTTCATTTTTTTATATATGTGTCTATTTAGTATACTTGGAAAGTATGTTTTATACCTGTCAAACAAATATCGAACCTTCTTTAACTTAATTAGTTCAACTAGGATAACACTTATGACTACACTAACAAGTGTCAATATGTTCAAATGTTGTCTGAAATATGTCAGACATAAACACGTTAGCCAAAAGAAGACAAAAGATAAGAGAAGGATGAAAGGACTAATGGAAAAAACTTCTCCCCTTCTTCCTTAAGTTGTTTAATAGTCATAATTGACATTGTCTTACTCTTATCGTGAATTGAACAAGAAAAACAGTCAGCTTATAATATATATTAAACCAAAGGTCTCTCTTAGAGAAATAATTGTAACAACCTTGGAAGTTGTGATATAGCCTTCTCCTATCGTCTGTAAATGGCTAACCAAATATTTAAATCGAATTACACTCCAGGAACTAGTCTTAGTAGTAAGTCTATGTCACATCCACATCTGCAACGTCACCTTCTAGCATTACAGATGCAAATACGACTTGGACAGTCCTAGCACCTCTAAGTGAAACGCCAGGAAGCCTGGATCTTAAAACTTAAACTAAACTTGGGTTTAACTTAAGAGCATGCGAGGCGATAAACTTCGTTAAAACTTGAGGAAACTTAACAACTTTTATTCAATCCTTAAGCATAACTTAATATAAATAGAAGCTTATACTTAAACAAATACTAAATCTAAAACTTCAAGCTCTCAACGTCTAACATAGCTCTTAACGCCTGCTTGAACACCTCATCGTCTGACAACCTGCCTTAATAATCTTTACAACCTAGCCCCAACGCCTCGTTAATTACTTGGGAAAGGAGAAACATAAATCATAAATTGAATGTTAAGAGAGTGAAAATTTTAGAAAAAAACCTTTGGGGGACACAAGATCATGCATAAACTCATTTTATAAGAATGTTTCACAACAACTCATCTCGCGCCAAAACATTAAGTACATATGGGTCTACTTATTCCTTTCGCCAGCACATTAAATCTTTCTCATGCATAGACTACTGTGATGACCCGTATCATCACTTGGAGATTCATAGGTTTAATTCCTGTTGATCAGGCAATTAGCTCGACAATGCATTCGGCCACTTTCTCATCGCCATGTGGTCCTTTCACCACATGGTTGCCTTTGACTCTTATGTATGCACATAATAGCTAGCTCATGATAGGGATAAAACTAATAGTTTACTCGCATACAAGCATGTCATACAAGCAACATAAAATGAACTACTTAATTTGAAAATTTTCAACATGCATGGAAATCTTTCATCAAATTGTCATGCTTTTCATATAAACCATAAGATTACAATATGTAACACATTTTTTTATAACATAACACAACATGACTTGACTTGGAAGAAACTTAGAAAAACTTTTCTTTTTCTTTTACAAAAGTCACTCATGAAGCCTAACTTACTTTACTCTTTCCTCTTTCTTAACACCTTGATTCATGAACTTTTCTTATCGCCTGATACTCTTTCGGCAGAGCGTTGCTTCAGTACTTAGAGCTTCCTTAACATTTCCTCTAAAACTCTAAGTATTATTATATTGTTTCTAAACTGGATTAGTAATCTTTAAATTGTCCTTAGCTTGCTAGCTCTTACCTAATACTTTACACTTGTAGGTTTAATATTTCTTTTAATTAAGTTAACTTTGACCTAACATGTAAGAAGTTGATCAATCAGGATTAATGCTTCAACACCTTTTCCTTGCCTAGTTTTTCTCGTGTGGCTTAAAACAATTCTTCTCATGTCATTCTGACTTGACATAGCACTTAGTTTTACTTTGTGTACTTTTGCTTCCTCGTGTCGTGTCACCACAACACATGCTTACCTCAAAACACGAAACTCTTAAGGGAGTGTTTAGGGGAAGGGTTGATTTACGAAATGGTTAGTGTTATGATAATCCTAGCATTATAGTAGTCCTACTACTATGATGGTATGTGTTTGGGAGAAGGATTATGATTGGTAGTGTTATGATAGTATGCTTTTTGGGGAAAGATTATGATAGTAGTGTTATGATATAGTATGTATTCGGCGGGGGGGGGGGGGGGGGGCGGGGATTGGGGAAAGAGTGAGAAGGATTGGGGAAGGAGTGGAATAGTGAAAAAGAGAGAAAGGAAGGATTATAGAAAACCTATAATCCTTCCTCCAAACGTGGCGTGGGTTAACATAACCCACTCTACTCCCCATAATCCTAGGGCAAAACGCCCCCTAAAATTTCTTCAAAATGCCTAAGCTTTAAACTTAACATCTACAGCTAACTCAACCCTTCTACTTAGAACATGGGTTTCATAGTCTATGTCCGAACACAAGAAGCACATGAAATTTCTCTAGTAAAGAATTTCCAACTTGAGGTAACTGATAGGGGATTAAGATTGTAATCAATTTTGGTTACAAATAAAGTAAAATTGCACGGATAGTAAAATGTGGACGAATTCAATAATTAAAAGATCATAGTTTGGTCTAACAAGGTTCAATCTATTCAAAGCAATTGCTCATGGAATTTTCATCATCAGTAAAAGAAATCCATTGCTTACACCCAATCGATTTTATTAGAAAAGCTAACTAAATCTCGTCCTAAGAATCAAACTAGCCCAATTCGAACGGATGAAAATTAAAGCATGTCAACTCGACTCAACCCAATTGCATAAGATTTAGGGTAAGCTAGGTTGAAAAATTAACTTCCATGCGTCTAGCTAATTGTTTAGTGTAACGCCCCAAATTTTCGAGGTAAACTTCTACCGCCTTATTTAATTTTTAGGGAATTTTAAATTTTGGATTAATTTCTGAAATTTTGGAAGTTTATAGTTGTAAATTTATATGATAATAATATAATAGTAACTATATTATTATTATTATTGTTATTATAATCTTTATATATATAAATTAATATTAATATTATCTTTTATTTATTTTATTAATCTTATTATTATTATTAATTAATTAGATAAAAGTTAATACATATATATATATATATATATATATAATATTTTGTATATTATTATTATTAATTAGAATTATTAAAAGTTAATATATATATATACATTTAATAATATTTTATTTATTATTATTATTATTTTAAAATGTTATTATTATTATTAAATTCTTAATTTAATATGCATATATATATATATATATATATTTAAAAAAAAAAAAAAAGGAGAAGGAAACCCTACTGCCGCGCGCCTACCCGCCCCCTCGGCTTCTTCTTCTTCTTCTTCTTCTTCTCCGTTCCCAGCCTTCACGCCGCCGCTGTTCCCTTTTCTTTTTTTTCTTTCCGTTCGCGCGCGTCCCCATCCTTTCCGTCTCCGTCCTCTGTCCCTATCTCCATCTCCGTCGGCGTTCGTAGCTTCACCGGTCGTTCGCCGCAGCCACCATCCGCACGTCGCGACCGCCTCCATCTCTGATCTCCCTTCGGTCTTAAGCAACTACGGATCTGCCGGCCGTCTCTGTCTCTACTACAAGCAACATCTCCTCCTCCGTGTGCCGTCTGGTGCAACCCATAAGGTCCAGGGTAAACCGAAGACCGTCGCCGCCATCGCCGTGTTAATTTTGTCCGTCGTCGCGCGCAGCCAAGGTAGTCGTGAAGCCGTACTCGAGCCGCGAGCCGTACCCGAGCCGCGAGCCGTACCCGAGCCGCGAGCCGTACCTGAGCCGAGCCGTACCTGAGCCGAGCCGAAAAACCGAGCCGAGCCGAGGACCAAGCCGAGCCGAACCGAGTTGAGCCGAGCCGAGCCGAGCCGAGGACCAAGCCGAGCCGAACCGAGTTGAGCCGAGCCGAGCCGAGTTAAGCCGCGCTGTGAGCCGAGGACCAAGCCGAGCCGAGCCGAGAGTGAGCCGAGCCGTGAGCCGAGGTCCAGCCGAGCCGAGCCGAGAGTGAGCCAAGCCGGGCCGAGCCACCTAAGCCTTCCTTCCTCCACTCCGGGTCACGGTGAGTTGTTCGGTGAGGATTATTTTGATGAACTTCCTAATGTTGCTACGTCCGATTCAAATTTGAATATTGGAATAAGATTTGGTCCCACCTTTTCTCCCTTGAAGGTATTAAGGAATTGACGTTTAAGTTCTCGGGTTCTTGCGGTAGGCTTGTTTGGAGATAGCTTCCTTCTTTCCTCGGGTAAGTCAACGGATGTGCTTCAGACCTTCTAAAACGACTTCTACTAAAGTCATCAACTAAAACCTTCGTGTTTTCGTTTTAGGTTGAGCTGTTGAGCGTGGATTCGATCGAGGGGCATAACCGAGTATCAGGTAAGGGTTCTCCTACTACTGGACCTCAGGTCGAGGCCGGAAACGTAGTAATCCACAGGGGATTATACGTTAGTGACTATACTGAATAAGTGTATCTGTGTTGACTGTTAAGTACTGTTATTATGTTTCTGTCTGATGTAACTGAACTGCAACCGCTAATTGTAGATTGAAATTTTAGATTGATGGACGATGATCATGGGATTAGACGGGGAAGGACAGTGAGTTCAGTTGGTTATTTAGCTGTTTGAGTCTTGGGGCTCTTCCATAATGGTATACGAATAGTTGGCGCGTATAGCAACAGAGGGTGTAACGATTTAAGCTTATACTACCTGGCCAGTAAAGCCTTTAGAGAATTTGTAAAATGATGGATGATTGTGATATGACTGTGGTAGACGATTTAGTATAGACCGAGGGGTAACGGTTAGCTTCATCTATGGGGTAGTGTGCCTTACGGATATGTGCATCCTTCGAGAGCACTAGACTGATATGTGTAACCTTCGGGAGCACTAGACTGATATGTGCATCCTTCGGGAGCACTAGACTGATAGGTGCATCCTTCGGGAGCACTAGACTGATGTGTGCATCCTTCGGGAGCACTAGACTGATATGTGCATCCTTCGGGAGCACTAGATTGATAGGTGCATCCTCCGGGAGTACTAGACTGATATGTGCATCCTTCGGGAGCACTGGACTGATATGTGCGTTCTACGGAACCACTAGACTGTTATGTAGGGCACCCCCGAATAGGAAGTTAACTGTTGTCCCCTAACGGGCCCAGTAGTGGGTCCCTTACTGGGTATGTTTATACTCACCCTTTTCTCTTCCTTAACTTTTCAGGTAAGGGCACAGCGAGGGGCAGACCGACGAGAGGCAGGAAGGACGCGTGAAGGCCATATGGACGCGTCTGGTTTTCTTATCGCTTCCGCTATGTATTTTGTCAGAATATTTGACTTGTGCTTTTGGAACTGATGACTTGAGTTTTTGTTTGAGACTTTTTATGATTGAATTTAAAATAGGGCCCGAAACTGTCTTTTTGTAATGTTTCTAATGCTTTTAATGAATCGTAACTGGTCCGTTTTAAATTTTATGTTGAATGGTCGAGTTTTGGTATTTGGTAGTGACCTCAGCTTAGTCCGGAAAGTTGGGTCGTTACATTTAGATAGTTCAATTCAAAGTTGATTAGAACATCGCACATGTAAATTGCTAGCAAGCTAATCTAACTCATTGTTTTACATCTTGCAATTGTCATGCAACCAATAAGAAAACCACACAACGAAGAAAGCAAACATCATATAGTCTACAAGTGTCCACAATATGAATTAATGTCATTAAAAATAGAATTGAATCTTGATGATACAATGAATTAGTTTAAATTCTCACAAATGCTATAAAATATAATGAAACCCACGGAACTCAAGCTAGAAATTGTACCTTAGCTTCTCATCCACATGTCAAATGATGCTGAGGAGTTAGAGGATTTAAACTCATAAAAACATAGAAAATTGAGAGAAAGTGAGTTATAGTTGTGTTGGAAATTGAAGAGAGGTCAAATGAAGGAAAATATTGACCATTTTGTCTTATAGTGCTGCGCACAGCGTCATGGTGATGCGAGGCATATGCATAATCTAATTTGTCCTCGTTTCTCCACGGCTCGACCTGGTTGATGTGGCCTTATGATTTCGCTTTTGCTTAATTAAGCTCTCACTACAAGAAATCGAAGTTCTCCTGACGCAAGGAAAGGCGCCAGTAGAAAATTTGTCGGGAATGACACAATATCTTGACACACACTTTCACACGTTGGGATAAACAACTTTTCCTGATGCTGTGACATAGACGTCGGAAACAACGTAAAAAACTAACATGTTATCCCGACGCGGAATGTATGCGTCGGGAAGGAATCGTCAGAAATTAGATAACATTAATTTTGTCAAACATATATTCCCAATGCATGCTACATGGCGTCGGGAGTAAGACTCTCTACTGACGCTATTATGTTGCATCGAAAATGGTGTTGAGAGTACTGAAAATTCTCCGATGCCATTAATTATTTGTCGAAAATGGCATCGGGAGAAAAGGGATCTCTCGATGTTTTTGTGCTGCGTTGGAAGTTTCCCTATAAATTTGATGTTTCAGTTATGTGAAACACAGAATCAAAACGAAGGAAAAAAAGAGCCGGCGATCGAAGAAGAAGAAAAGCGCTCGCCGTTGAATTGAAATTTTGAGGGGGTGGTTGAATGGAAAATTTGAAGTAAGGGGTTGGTTGAATTTAAATTTTGAAGTGGGTGGAGGATGAATTGAAAATTTGAAGTGGGGGTTGAATTTAAATTGTGAATGGGGGTTTAGGGTTGAATTGAAAATTTGAAGTGGGGAGGGGGTTGAATTTAAATTTTGAAGGGAGGGTCTAGGTTTGAATTTAAAATTTGAAGTGGGTGAAGGATGAATTGAAAATATGAAGTAGGGGGTTGATTGAAATTTTGAAGTGTGTGGAGGGATGAATTGAAAATTTGAAATGGAGGAGGGTTGAATTGAAATTTTGAAGGGGGTGGGGAGTTTGAATTGAAAATTTGAGGGGGGCAATGAAATTTGTTTGTGTTAAAAATTCTGTAATATGTGTTAAGATATGTTTTTGTTATCCTGCTGTTTTGGTAGCCTGTTTGTGTTGAATAACTTTTCGTTGTTGATTTGGGATGGCTATCCTGCACTTATGGTAGTCTTTTTTGTTTTGAATTTGTTTGTATTTGTGAGGGTTTGAAGGGGATGGTAGTAGGATAGCTTGTAAGGTAGCGTTAGACAAGGGTTGGATGAAACTTAGGAATAAGATTTCACTTGAGTATAGAAAGGGAGCGACCCAATTTTTAGAATTTACCAAGTTTTACGTTGACGTCTACGGACGATTAAGGTGTCCATGCAAGAGATGTATGAATTTAAAATGGAACTCACTAGAGGGTGTGGAACGACATCTACTAACTATTGGAATATCTCCCTAGTACACAGAATGGGTGTATCATGGAGAGTCATTAAGCTTTTGAGGTATAAAAAACTTTGAGGAAGGAACGAGTAATAATCCTTTTGATGAAGGAACTAGTAGTAGGTAATTTAATGAAGAAGATGATATGTTTGGTATGCTGAATGATTTAAAAGCCCCGATTGAAAAAGAAGAGAAAACAGAGGAACGTTGTTTGGAAGATGAAATGTTGTGGAATATTGAGGTAGATATAGATGAAGGTAGAACAAACATATTTAAGGACTTATTGAATAAAACATGTAACGAGTTGTACCCCGGTTGTTTTGAATTTTTGTCTTTGAATTTTTTGGTTAAGTTGATGCATGCGAAGGTTCTAAATGGTTGGAGTAACAAGTCGTTCGACATATTGTTAGAACTCTTAAGAGCAGCGTTTCCATGTGTAGTAGTACTATCCCTAGTTCATTTTATGAAGCAAAACGAAAACTTCGTGACTTGGGCTTGAGATGCCAGACTATTCACACGTGCAAGTATGACTGAGTATTGTATTAGAAAAAGCTTGTTGATTTGCAACGTTGTCCCACATGAGACGAGGCTCGATACAAAGTTAATCATAATAGATGGAAAAAAATTCCACATAAGGTATTGCGACACTTTCCTTTTATACCGAGATTACAATGCTTGTTTCTATCGCAGGAAAGGTTTGCTAACATGAGATGGCATAGGGATAAACGTTTTGAAACAGACGATGTGTTGAGATATCCAGCTGATGCAGAGGGATTGAAGCACTTTGATTCTGAATTTATTGACTTTGCTTCTAATCCATGAAATGTGCGTTTGGGCTTGGCTTTAGATAGGTTTAACCTATTTGGTCAAATGAGTACCTCGTACAGTATATGACTTGTTGTGTTATTTCCTTACAATTTGCCACCATAAAAATGCATGAAAGAGATAAATTTCTTCATGTCACTTCTCATACCCGGTCCTAGATCTCCTGGTATTGAGGAACTGAAAGAGTTAGGGATTTTTGGGGTGCGTACGTATGACTCTCTTACAGGTCTGTTCTTTCAGCTACATGCAACATTGTTGTGGACGATTAATGACTTTTCGACGTATGGTGACCTATCAGGGTGGAGTACAAAGGGGTATCGGGCATGTCTTATATGCATGAGTGATAGATCAACGTTCGGGATACGAGATACAATATATTTCATGGGACATAGACGCTTTCTTCAAGAGAACCATGTGTGGCGTAGAAGTAGGCTATACGATGGAAAGATAGAGTGTAGGGTTCATCTAGTGGTGATGAATGGGCAGGAAATCTTTGAACAGCTAGATAAGTTGGAGTTTCCAGTTATGAGTAAACATCCTTCAATAAAGGATGAGAAAAGAAAGAGAGCTCTTAACTGGATGAAGAGTTGAGTTTTTCAAGTTTTCTGAAATCAGTTAAGTTTCCCGATGGATTTGTTTCCAATATATCAAGATGTGTGCATGAAAAAGAAGAGAAAATACCAGGACTTAAAACGTACAATTGTCATGTTTTATTACATCGACTGCTACCTATTGGTATTCGAGCATTCTTACCAAAAAACATGTACAATGCTATTACCGAATTATGTAATTTTTTTTGTGACTTGTGTGCTAGAACGATAAGAGTAAGTGATTTGGACAGATTGCAAGCAGACATCATAATTATACTTTATAAGTTGGAAAGAATATTTCCACCTGCCTTCTTTAGCGTTATGGTACATGTAGTCGTTCACTTGCCATATGAAACAAAGGTTACTGGTCTAGTTTCTTACAGTCAGATGTATCCTATTGAAAGAAGTGTACGCACTTTAAAACAATATGTTAGAAACAAAGCATGTCCTGCGAGGTCAATTGTAGAAGCGTATGTGATGAATGAATTGAGCACCTTTTGTTTGCGTTACTTAAGTGGTATAGAGACTCGATTAACAAGTGATGAGCAAAATGATGGTACCATTGTAGAGGACGAGGTAATTGGTGACTTTGAAATTTTTAAGCAGAAAGTATGACCCTTAGGTGCGTCAAGTGTTCGTACTATATCAAGGTAAAAGAAACGCCTCTTCTGTTGGTACATACTGAACAATGTAGACGAAATATCGGAGTATCACAAGTAAGCATTCCTCATCTTCGTAATTCTTAGGTATAGTTGTTGATTAGTATTTGTTATACATTGTTTTTTACATAAATTAAACTCATCCTCATCCCCGTCAGGAAACATTTGAGGCTAATACATCGACATGCTCAAAATGCTATGGATTTGTATAAAAGACATGAACGGGCATTTCCTGAATGGTTTTGGCAATTTTTAGTGTGACATGTCTGCACTAACGTATTTAAGCACATGAAATGTCTATAATCATTGTCACATTGATTTTAGGTGTTAGAATTACGTGAGTCTAAAAATCTATCTCACGATTTCTTCTCACTTGCAATGGGACCATCATTTGACGTTCGTTGTTACAATGGATGCATCGTGGGTGGGCTGAGATTTCACACATCTCAACTTGATTCCCGACGCACTACACAAAACAGTGGACTGATGGTCATTGGTGAAAGCGATGCAAGTGGAAGTGGCGACAATAATTTTTACGGTGTTGTGGACGAAGTGTTATATGTTCAATATCCGTTGAAAGAAATGTATGGCTATTTAAGTGTTAGTGGTATGATACAGACGTAAACAAAAGTCAAATAACACACGTTAAACTAGGGTACAAATCTCTAAACACGTCTCATTTTTGGAACGTGGAGGAACTTGTAATTCTTGCGACTCAAGCACGTCAAGTTTTTTACCTAGATGACCCAAAAAATGGTAGCAATTGGAAAGTTGTGTAAGTCATCCAGAATAAGTGTATATGAAACGTGCCAGAAGTTGACGATGTTGAGAATGAGCACCTTAATGTACTAGAAATCGTTGTGAGCCATCGAGTGGATAACCACATCGAGGATGACACTCTGTGCAGGACTAGCGTTGATCCCACAATTGTTGAAAGATCGGTTGTGCGTCATGTCACAGACGACTTCATCGACGATGTGGATGAACACTTGTTACATGCAAGCAACGACGACGAGTTATAGTGACGAACCACGTACCCACATCTTTATGTAATTTATATATTTTTAATTTAGCTATGTGTTCGTATTTGCTTGTTGAATATTTTTTTTCTATGTTCATAGGTATTATGTCGTCGTTATACCCATGAATATATAATTTCCTCGAGACAGACGTTATGTTCCTCGAGTTTGTAGACGATTTAGATAACCTTACAGGAGGATTATCGTCGGTGGGTGACGATTCATGTGAGTCTAATAATGGTATACATTTTAACATATGATTATTTAATGTCTTTTTTAACATTATATGTTTTTATAATTTATTGAGCAGAGTCGTTTTCTCAACCACCTGCGACTTCGACTCCTATGAGACGTGCACAATCTCGACTTTTAGAGTTGCAGCACTACTGTAATAACCCAACTCCTTATACTGAGCCGAAATTATTACTAAAGGTAAAACACATGATTTAAGCCATAAAGTTTAGTTAAAACGAATAAAACTTCAGAATTTTATTTATGAAAATCAAATCAGGATAATATGGAAAATGTAATTAAATATTAAAATCCTACTCGGGCCCTATCTACTTTTAAAGAAATGAAATAGTAAATAATGAAGAAAATAAAACTCAAGTACTAAATGTCTAAAACGAGGTGTAAGCGGAAGAAGAAATCTCTATGGCTCGCCACGGTCACTTCGGGTCGCTTGCCAGCTTGCCTTTGCCCCTACCTCGGCCTCTACCTGAAAAACATGACAAGGAGAGAGTGAGTATAAAATACTTAGTAAGGGACCCACTACTAGTCCCACTAGGTGCCTGTTAGCTTCCTATTAGAGTCCTGTAAATGGTACCCAATCTCTGGCACGTTCCCGAACACGTGCAACATGCGCTCTCGTAGGAACGAAAATCAGGTCTTCGGTGTCCCGGGGGAGCACCTAGGACATGCTGGTCTGTAGTGAACCTGAGGGTAACACTAAGACAATCGGGATGCGAGGACCCCGTCGAATCACTCGAACCATAGCTATATCCATGCTAGACTGGCGTCCCGTCGGACCACACAGTCCTAAATAGGTGGTGATCCCGAAGGACACCCATGCAGATACGACTCTAATACACTAAACTAACAAGTACCCTAACCATAACATACATGCACATAGCATCATCATGTAATCAAACCAGTCTAATTGCCATTTCACAAACCATCACAATATCCAACATACAATTACAACAAGTCACATCATTACAATAACATACCATCATGTAACCACATCATCAATCACATCATGCTCTCATTAATTACATGTGTTATGCAGTCTAGTCCTTAACATGCATAACTGGAGGTGTAAGCGGTCTCATGGTTCTAATCACAGAGCTAGTAGTAGAAATCTCTTACCTGGAGATTTGCTCGACGAGTCCTAACAGTGACAACACGCATTCCCAAGCGGCGCAAGTCCCACGGTCGAGATTGCAATGCTTGAGCCCCTACTGATGAGCTCCAACACTCCCAGGTCACTCGGTCCAAGACGTTCCTTACGCGATAATTTAATTTAGTCCAAATAAAATTATTTAGATTAAAGTTTCAAATCTAGGCTGGGTGTGAGAAACACTTTTGACTCACCAAAGTAGGTGAAAAGGAACCGAAGCAGACTGGCGGCTCAAGGGTAGGCGGATCGGCTCGGCTAGAGAAATAGGAACCGACTCGGCCTGAAGACTGGGATCGGCTCGGACACGGTGCAGACAGGCACGGCGTAGAGGGAAGCGGCTCGACTACGATGCAGACGCGGCTCGGCTTCGGCGTAGGTGCTGTGCGCGTGCAGACGCGGGTTGCTCGGGTTACGGGGCGGAGGCTCGACCAGGTCGGGTTTACGCGTGAATGGGGTGCGGCTCGGCTACGCGGAGCGGTTGCGTGGGTCGGATTCCAGGTCGAAGGCACGCGTCTCTTGTTCGGGTCGGAAACATGGGACAACTGCAGCTGGCGGCGCGACTCGGGTCGTGAAGGGGGCGCGTGGGCGGCGAATGGGCAGACGCGGCAAAGTAACGCAGCTGCGGGTCGGCTCCAGCGGATTGGACGACCTACGACGGAGACACTGCGACTGCGACCGACGATTGCTTCACGCGAGAAGGCTGGCGCGATGGCTAGGCTTTGGCAGATTGACGATGGCTTGCAGATGGGGTTTCGGCTTGAGCTTGCGCTGGGCTCTCGAGCGTTTTGGCTTGAAACCGGCGGCGAAGGCGACGGTGCGGCGAGGTTGAGGTTGGCGGCTAGGATTTCAAAAATAATTCTTTAGTTGCTCTCTCTTTTCTTTTCCAAAAAAAAACTTTCTACTTTTTGGTACACGGGTCCCAATACTTATTTAAACCCATTTACTCTACCTTCTCTCTCTTTCCCTAAATCTCACCAAAATTCCCTTTTCTTCTCCTCTTTTTTTTTTTTTTTTGAAAAAATTCTTTCCTTCTTTTCCTCAATTAGGTCCTCACATCTCTCCCTTGACCAACCAACCTTTATTTAACAACAAAACTTCACCAATTTATTTCCAATGAAAACATCACCTTAGCTTAACTCAATTATTTCATCCTTAACAACAACTTTACCAATTTAATTATCCAATCAAAATACTGATGCCTCTAAACCTTGATTAATCACTAATCAAATTGATAGAGTTCCTCAAATAAATTCGAATTTTCCATAACCACACTTAAATAGTAATAAAAGGAAATTAAATTTGTCGGGGCGTTACATTCTTCCCCCTTCGAAAACTTTCGTCCTCGAAAGTTCTAATCCTCGAACAGCTCGGGGTACTGGGTTCGCATGTCCTCTTCTCTCTCCCACGTGGCCTCTTCAACTCCATCGTTCCGCCAAAGAACATTGACCAGTGAAATTTCTTGATTACGGAGCTTCTTGACTTCCCTTGCCAAGATCTCGACAGGTTGCTCCTCGTAGCTCAAGTTCTCACTGATTTGCAGTGGCTCAAAGTCCACTACATGCATCGGGTCTGCGACATACCTCCTCAGCATGGAAACATGGAATATATCATGCACTGCAGAAAAAGATGGGGGAACGCCAAGCGATAAGCCACGGGGCCAATCCGCTCCAGTATCTCAAATGGCCCTACGAAGCATGGACTTAGCTTCCCCTTCTTCTCGAATCTCAGAACACCCTTCATAGGTGCTACCTTCAGAAAGACCATGTATCCCAACTCAAACTTGAGATCCTTACGTCGTACATCAGCATAACTCTTCTGTCTGCTCTGTGCTATCAGCATACGAGCTCGGATCTTCTGTATGGCTGCATTGGTGGTCTGAACTAACTCGGGACCTAGCATCCTCTGCTCACCAACCTCGCCCCGGCAGACAGGGGATCTACAACACTTACCATACAGAGCCTCAAATGGTGCCATGCCGATGGTAGCTTGGTAGCTGTTATTATAGGCGAACTCCATCAGATGCAAATGGGAGTCCCAACTCCCTGAAAACTCTAGCACGCAGGCTCGCAGCATGACTTCCAAAACTTGGTTCAATCTCTTTGTCTGACCATCAGCTTGAGGGTGGAAGGCCGTGCTGAAGTCTAACCTCGTGCCTAATGCAAGTTGAAGTCCTTTCCAGAACTTCGATGTGAAACGAGCATCTCTATCTGAAATGATGGATACGGGTACTCCATGTAGTGTCACAATCTCTGTCATGTACAACTGCCCCCACTTACTTGCAGTGTAAGTGGATTTCCCTGGCACAAAGTGGGGCCGACTTCGTGAGTCTGTCGACAACAACCCAGATCATAATATAGCCCTTTAGGGTCTCGGGCAGTCCCGTAATGAAGTCCATCAACACACTCTCCCATTTCCATCCTGGCACACTCAAGGGTTGTAACAACCCAGCTGGTCGCTGTCTAGGTGCCTTCATCTGCTGGCACACCAAGCACCTACTGACAAAATCTGCCACCTCTCTCTTCATGTTCCTCCACCAATAGACATTCCTTAAGTCCTGGTACATCTTCGTACTTCCAGGGTGCATGGTAAATGGAGAACTGTGAGCCTCAGTCAACAGCTCTGTCTTGACTGCACTGTCTTCCGGCACACACAAGCATCCCTCAAACGTAAGGCCATCGTCAGAGGATATGAAGAAGTCATCACCTTGCCCTGTCTCTACCAAACGACGCTTCTCAACCAAATAAGGATCATTTGACTGAGCGACAATAACCCTCTCTCTCAGGGTTGGCTGTACTGACAACTGAGCCAACTGTAAGGTAACCTCTCCTACTGAGACTGCAATCTCAGCTCTCTAAAAATCTCTGAGTAAGGGGGCTTGCTTGGTGATCAGTGCTGCTGAATGTGCAACCTTCCTACTCACCGCGTCAGCTACTACATTTGCCTTACCTGGGTGGTACAGAATTTCGCAGTCATAGTCTTTCACCAACTCAAGCCATCTCCTCTGCCTCATGTTCAGCTCCTTCTGGGTGAAGAAATACTTCAAGCTCTTATGGTCAGTGAAAATCTGTATCTTCTCACCGTACAGGTAGTGCCTCCATATCTTCAGTGCGAAAACCACTGTTGCCAACTCCAAGTCGTGGGTAGGGTAGTTCTGCTCATGACTCTTCAACTAACGGAAGGCATAAGCAACTACCCTGCCCTGCTGCATCAGCACGCAACCCAGTCCCTTCTTCGAGGCATCACTATAGATCACAAAGCTTCTCGACCCATCTGGCACTGTCAGAACTGGTGCAGTCACTAGCTTCTGCTTAAGCTCCTGGAAGCTACTCTCGCAAGCTGGGCTCCAGACAAAAGGGGTTCCCTTTCTAGTCAACTAGGGCAGGGGACTGGCTATACGTGAGAAGTCTTACACGAACTTCCTGTAGTAACCTGCCAAGCCCAGGAAACTATGAATCTCGCTAACAGCAGACAGTCGAGGCCAATTGCTCACCGCTTCGATCTTTGCTGGATCCACAGAAACTCCCTCGCTGGACACCACATGTCCAAGGAAAGATACCTTCTTCAGCCAGAATTCGCACTTGGAGAACTTGGCATACAGTCTATTGGCTCGAAGAGTCTCCAAAACTTGGCGTAAATGCTCCTCATGCTCAGCCTCAGTCTTGGAGTAAATTAAGATGTCATCAATGAAAACTATGACGAACGAGTCTAGGAAGTCCTTAAACACCCTGTTCATCAAATCCATGAACACCGCAGGGGCATTAGTCAAACCAAAAGACATCACAATGAACTCGTAATGTCCGTATCTCGAATGAAAAGCCGTCTTAGGAATATCACTGTCCCTGATCCTCAGTTGGTGATAGCCTGATCGCAGGTCGATCTTAGAAAAGACGGTGGCTCCCTGCAACTGGTCGAATAAGTCATCAATCCTGGGCAAGGGATAGCAATTCTTAACTGTCACCTTGTTCAGCTCTCTGTAGTCAATGCAAAGGCGCATCGACCCTTGTCCGGATGAAACCCTTGTCCAGTAACTCCTGCAGCTGGACCTTCAGCTTCTTTAGCTCGGCTGGAAGCATTCTGTAAGGGGCCCTCGAGATAGGAGCAGTGCCCGGCTCTAACTCGATGGCAAAATCTATCTCCCTAGAGGCGGAAGTCCTGAAAGCTCATCGGGAAAAACATCAGGGTACTCTCTTACTACTGGTTCGGAGGACAAGGAAACTTCTGACTCTCTGGTGTCTACTACGCTTGTCAAGATGCCCCAAGTACCCTGGCTGAGTAGTTTACTAGCCTTCATGGCTGAGATGACCTTGGGTATACATACAATGCCTGCCCCCCTAAATTTGAAACTAGGCCCAGAGGGAGGGTTAAAGATGACTTCCTTACCAAAACAGTCTATGCTTGCATGGTTAGCTGACAGCCAATCCATTCCTAAAATCACATCAAAATCCGGCATGTCTAACACATTAAGGGTCACGTCTAACACATGATTCGCTATCTCTACCCGACATGCCTTTATTTTTTTTTTAGACAACAGGACCTCCCCAGATGGAGTAGAAACAGACAAAACACTACCCAACGGTTCTACCTCTAAACCCACATGCTGAACAAAAACAGAGGATATGAACGAGTGGGACGACCCAGAGTTAAACAGTACAAAAGCATAATGCCCCAAGATTGGGAGCGTACCTGTCACCACTGTACCAGCTCGCTCAGCCTCCTGACGGGTAGTGGCAAAAACTCTTCCCTGCTGGGAAGCAGAAGGCTACTGTGGTGTCGTCTCAAAGGGTTTCCGAGGACACGCGTCAGCGGTGTGCCCCGGTTATCTGCATCTGAAGCAAACCCTGCTCCCTAACAAGCAACGACCTCCATGCTCTCTCCCACACCTCCCATAAGGAGGTAGCTCCCTCAACGTCCTCCCTGCAGCAGCTAGCTCCTGACGATGCTGCTGGAAGACGCCTCCTGACCTCAAGTCTCGCTGCGGTGCCAGGGCAGGTTGCGACTCCGCCTTCCTCTTCTGACCAAGGCTCACCCTCTGCCGGCAGCCTTAGATGAATCAGCTCTCTCATGCAGGCTCAAATCCAGTGCTATGCGTAGTGCATCAGCATGAGTGGCTGGTCGGAGGGCACGAACGATGCCCTGAAGGTCTAGTCTGAGACCTCTAACGAATTTCTCAGTCCTGGCAGCCTCATCCCTTACCACATCAGGAGCGAAACGGGATAGCATGTCAAACTCGGCGTCGTACTGCTCTACGGTCATGTCGCCTTGCTCCAAGTTTAGGAATTCTTGTAGCTTGGCGTGCTTCACGTTGGCAGAGAAGAACTTAGCGTAGAACTGCTCCGAGGTTATCTTGCTGACGTTGCCCCCTAGCATCCTCTCAACAGTCTCCCACCAGGCGGTGCCCCTATCTTCCAGGAAGAAAACTGCACACTGCACCTTCTGGTCTTCTGGGCACTTCATGTACCGAAAGATAGTCTCTATGGACGTCAACCACATTTGGGCCTTTGTGGGGTTGTCCATGGATCCGTCAAAAGTCTTAGGATTATACTTCCTAAAGTCTCTCAAGTGCTTGGCCTCAGCCGACAGTTGAACTGGCACGGGCTGAGCTTCCACCGGGGCTGGAGGAATGACGGTCTGGTCCAGAATAGGGGCGGCCTGGTTCTGCTGGGCAGCGAGGAAAGGTGCTAGAGCAGCTTGCAGCATGTCCTGATAATGCTGCTCCATTGCGGCGAGGTCCGCCTGGGTGACCGGTGCATTAGGGTCGACCGCCGGCACAGCGGGTTGCTCCTCCGGCTGGCCACGACCGGCTCCTCTGCCTCCCTTACCACCTCCTCGGCATGCACCTCTACGTGGCGGCATTATCCCTAAATTTTACCAACAAAAACTTTTCACCACAAGAACATAACACTCAGATTTCTATGTCTAGTTTATTCAGGCAAGATTAAAATCTTAACATTAGCAAGACTTTGAGACATACCTGGCGAGTGACGAAGGACCGTACAGCCATAGGGTTAAAATAAGATCAAAATAAAACAAAGACTTACATCATAAGTCAGTTTACAGAACCTAAAACACTAGGCTCTGATACCAACTGTAACAACCCAACTCCTTATACTGAGCCGAAGTTATTACTAAAGGTAAAACACATGATTTAAGCCATAAAGTTTAGTTAAAACTAATAAAACTTCATAATATTATTTATGAAAATCAAATCAGGATAATATGGAAAATGTAATTAAATATTAAAATCCTACTCGGGCCCATCTACTTTTAAAGAAATGAAATAGTAAATAATGAAGAAAATAAAACTCAAGTACTAAATGTCTAAAACGAGGTGTAAGCGGAAGCAGAAATCCCTATGGCTCGCCACGGTCACTTCGGGTCGCTCGCCAGCTTGCCTTTGCCCCTACCTCGGCCTCTACCTGAAAAACATGACAAGGAGAGAGTGAGTATAAAATACTCAGTAAGGGACCCACTACTAGTCCCACTAGGTGTCTGTTAGCTTCCTATTAGAGTCCTGTAAATGGTACACAATCTCTGACACGTTCCCGAACACGTGCAACATGCGCTCCCGAACAATAAGTGGTGATCCCAAAGGACACCCATGCAGGTACGACTCTAATAGGCTAAGCTAACAAGTACCCTAACCATAACATATATGTATATAGCATCATCATGTAATCAAACCAGTCTAATCGCCATTTCACAAACCATCACAATATCCAACATACAATTACAACAAGTCACATCATTACAATATCATACCATCATGTAACCACATCATCAATCACATCATGGTCTCATTAATTACATGTGTTATGCAGTCTAGTCCTTAACATGCATAACTGGAGGTGTAAGCGGTCTCATGGTTCTAATCACAGAGCTAGTAGTAGAAATCTCTTACCTGGAGATTTGCTCGACGAGTCCTAACAGTGACAACACGCTTTCCCAAGCGGCGCAAGTCCCACGGTCGAGATTGCAATGCTTGAGCCCCTACTGAAGAGTTCCAACACTCCAAGGTCACTCGATCCAAGACGTTCCTTAAGCGATTAATTTAATTTAGTCCAAATAAAATTATTTAGATTAAAGTTTCAAATCTAGGCCGGGTGTGAGAAACACTTTTGACTCACCAAAGTAGGTGAAAAGGAACTGGAGCAGACTGGCGGCTCAAGGGCAGGCGGATCCGCTCGGCTAGAGAAACAGGAACCAGCTCGACTTGGAGACTGGGATCGGCTCGGAGACGTTGTAGACAGGCGCGACGCGGAGGGAAGCGGCTCGGCTACGACGCAGACGCGACTCGACTTCGGTGCAGATGCTGTGCGCGTGCGGACGCGGGTTGCTCGGGTCGCGGGGCGGAGGCTCGGTCGGGTCGGGTTTACGCGTGAACGGGGCGCGGCTCGACTACGCGGAGCGGCTGCGCGGGTCGGATTCTGGGTCGAAGGCGCGCGTCTCTTGTTCAAGTCGAAAACGTGGGACGACAGCGGCTGGCGGCGCGGCTCGGGTCTCGAAGAGGGCGCGCGGGCGGCGAACGGGCAGATGCGGCAAAGTGACGCAGCTGCGGGTCGGCTTCGGCGGATTGGACGGCCTACGGCGGAGACGCTGCGACTGCGGCCGATGACTGCTTCACGCGAGAGGGCTAGCGCGACGGCTAGGCTTTGGCGGATCGGCGATGGCTTGCAAATTTGGTTTCGGCTTGAGCTTGCAGCTGGGCTCTCGAGCGTTTTGGCTTGAAACCGGCAGCGAAGGCGGCGGCGCGGCGAGGCTGAGGTCGACAGCTAGGGTTTCAAAAATAATTCTTTAGTTGCTCTCTCTTTTCTTTTCCAAAAAAAAACTTTCTACTTTTTGGTACACGGGTCCCAATACTTATTTAAACCCATTTACTCTACCTTCTCTCTCTTTCCCTAAATCTCACCAAAATTCCCTTTTCTTCTCCTTTTTTTTTTTTTGAAAAATTTGTTTCCTTCTTTTCCTCAATTAGGTCCTCACATCTCTCCCTTGACCAACCAACCTTTATTTAACGACAAAACTTCACCAATTTATTTCCAATTAAAACATCACCTTAGCTTAACTCAATTATTTCATCCTCAACAACAACTTTACCAATTTAACTATCCAATCAAAATACTGATGCCTCTAAACCTTGATTAATCACAAATCAAATTGATAGAGTTCCTCAAATAAATTTGAATTTTCCATAACCACACTTAAATAGTAATAAAAGGAAATTAAATTTGTCAGGGCGTTACAGCTACGTTGCAGCCAATGGGCGCATTCAGATGATGATCGCCCCTGGCGTGGATAATTTTTATTAAGTCCACTACACAATTAGGATTTAATTTGAAACATATATAAGTTAACCAAGCTAATATGTTATTTTGGTAATATGTATCAGTTTTTTGTGCTTGATTTCAATGATCAAGCAATGAATAGGTTCGTTGAGCATCGTATGCTCATCACCTTTAAAGAGCTCTGGGACGACTGTCACTGGCACTTCAAAAAGTACAGTGACCTCGATGAGACTTGTGCCAACCCACCCAACCTATTGGTGGGATGTGATGAGGATTGACACTTTCTCTATGCTACTACATGAGTCGTGCATTCCAGGTGAACAATTGAACCATTTGTCATGGTTAAGTATGATTTCAACTTTTAATATTTATAAGAAATAAATAACATAATTATTTTCATGCAGGAGCAATCATGGACGAACAAGGCTACTAAACAGAAGCAGCCTTACAATCATAGCAGCGGGTCAAAGTCAGTTCTTCAACGACAGCACGAGCTCGTTGAGCAAAGAGGGGAATCGATCGACCGTATGGAGTTGTTCTGGGAAACATACGTTCGATCTAGGACATTTGTGTGGCAGGCCGCAGAGGATACACATGTAAGTTATCGAAACAGCACTTATGCCCTTATTAATTGTCCTCTTTGATAATATATTTTCGACTTACTAACTTAGTTTTAAAAATTGTTGTAGAACCAAATGCTAGAACTTTAGTCCCAGCCTACCCTAGAGGGTAGGTGTTGGGTAGACGACCAGACTGCTCAAAAGGCCTTGGTTGGGGACCCAAGCCGAAATCCCACAAGACGACAAGTGCAAGCAGTTCCTTGACGTCATGTTTGCAGTTCACAGAAAGAGAGATTCAATTACAAGTTAAGCTTGATGAAGCTTTGGAATGGATTGAACACATTGAAGAGAAGACAAGAAATCACCAAACATTAGCTTCAGAAGTGGAACAAATGCGAAAGCTGATACAAGACATGACTCGGCCACAACAAGAACCACCACATGATCCCTAGCTTTGCGGTACATATATATGTTTCCATTATTCTTAAGTTTTTGAAATAACAATGATGATATGGATATATATGTACTAAACTTAGCCACTTTTGTATCATTGTAGAACCCACTGTGTAGAATGGTGTACGAGGCTCGTTAGAAGACGTACGACTTTCTTTGCGTTTTTCTATTATGAATATTATATTTTTTGTATTATGAACGCTATTATATTTTTTTGAACTTCTTTGTATTATCTCAATTATCAATATTTCATAATTTACTGATTTATTTTGAATTTCCTTTAATTTTATCCAAAACGAATGTGAATATTTCACAAAATAGAAACTTGATTCATTATAGTTTATTTTAGGAAAAAAATAAAAAAATACATATTATTTTAAAAAAAATACATATAAAAGGAATTCCCGACTCAACAAACATCAGGAATACGTTGCACATAATACGTCGGGGATAGTGTTTTTTCTGATGCACTAGTGACGTTGGATATCATGACGTCGGGAGTAGGTATTTCCGACGCACAGGTGAGGACGTCAGGAATTACGTATTGCCGACGCATCGGTGGCGTCAAAAAAGTATACGTTGGGAGAAGGTTATTCCCGACGTCTTGTTCATGACGCGTTAGTAATTGTTCTCCCGATGCATTTCTTCCAATGACGTTCCCGACATCGTCTTCTACGTTGGAAAATCGTATCCCAACATTTTTAGCACTTTTGCTGACATTTTTGTGTATCGAGAGTCCCCCAATTCTTGTAGTATCTAGTTTGACATCAACGTCAAATTCTACTCTTGATTAACTCATAACCTACAAAATAGCAAAATAGAAACATAAAATTCATAGAACTATCTGAATTAATAGATAGCACAGTTTTTATGCTATCAAATTGCCAAATTTGTTGATTAAAGAAGATAATAACAATGTGTGATACTTCAACCTAAAGATTATAGTATCCAGGTCGATATAAATATTGAAATTTCATTTTTATGATATATTATATTGTTACAGGTTTTTATATATTTGGACTAAATTATTATACATTAATGTCGAAGAATTCAATCGTGTTGCTTCTATATCAAAGTTTAAGGATATTTCCATCAATGGAATTAAATTATTTAAATGAATAATTAAATTATTTTTATTTGAAAATTAATTATGTTCTAGATCTTTTTTAATGTATATATTTTTCATATTATATTTAACAAGTGTTTCCATGTATTAATGGGTGTTAATGTTTGAATCAGATAGATAAACAGGTCCCGACAACATTAAATTAGTATCTAAGAGAAGAAGATACTAATGCGGTACTAATGTGATACTAATGGGGTGTGGGCAAGCAAAACTTTGATGCTTAAATAACTAGGTCTAGAGTTAAAAAGGTTGGTTATGGAAATTTTAGTGGAAAGTCGACTTATCCTTTTATCATATTCTTTTTTTGTTTACACGGTTAGATGATATAACTTGTCTTTCATTAGGTTACTTCGTTTGGACTGTTACCTCTCTTTGTAGGATATATCACATGAGAAACATGGGATTCGATGATCGGGGCCAAGTAAGCTAACTTGACTTTGACTGACCATGCCAACCTTCCAAATTAGATCATTGGTTTTGCCTTTTGGATCGTTGAATCATGTATGGGATGTATGATTTAGTGAGTTCAGCCTTGGCCTTGGCCAAAGCTAACCGGGCTAACATGACTTTGGACCAAGTAAACCCTTCTTCCTAGGCCATTTTGGACTACTGATTACTTCTTTCAGTCAATTTTACTTTTTAATTGGTCTAAAATTACCTCATAACATAATAATCATTATTAATAAAAGATATTGGAGACATAAATTAATCCTTAATATTGACATTGAATTCTTTAATACACAGATATATCGATGTGTCGATGGATATTTTAGACATTTATTACTTCAAACTAGGGTACCTTAGATAATTAGATTACAAGACCTTGAGAAATTTCTTTTACTTTTTAATGCAACTAGAAAAAGTTATGCAGAGTAACCCTAGTATATAATAGGCATTGTCACTAATTTATAGGCCTAGGCCAATCTGACCTATAGTCCTATAAATTCAAAAGGATTTTACATACTAAGAATGACATAATGGTTGCTCATCAAAACAGGCCTAAGACTCAATAGCTATTAAACTATACTAAATGAAAGTATTGAAATGATTTTTCCAACTTATTTTATAAGCTAAATTTACAAAGAATAATAACCCTAACGTAGATGGTTGGGTGGTTTCATTTACGTGCTTTACACCAAAGTGGTGGATAATGGACCTAGAGGTCTTTCAAATTTCTCTCAAACCAACCATTAGTGCTATTTTCCTAAATTCTTAACGAAAATTAATGTGTTCAAAGTAGAATCGAAAATAATGAAAATCAAGGAAATCAGAATTAAAATCAACTCACCAACTTGTTGCATAGCTCAATATAAGTGTATCATATGTCAAAAGGAGCTTAGTACTCGAACAAAAATCGACATCATTTTTCATTTCTTTCTAGAGGTGTGGAAGGTTTGATCTTCATTTACCATGTAATTGTTATACTAAAAATAAATAATATATTGATTATCGTATATGTCATCGAAGAATAATGATTTTAATTAATGAAGGATTGTGTTGACCTAGACCAATGAAATAAGAACAATGAGGTCAAGATAATGATTCTACCTAGATTGATGTCATTGGTCTCAATCCTATTAAGTTTAATAAGCATTTTAAGGAAAATTTGAATGAACGTACACCAAGTATTATCATTTTCTTCACAAAAGTGCTTAAGGTTTTTTTCTTTTAGAAATTCGCAAAAAAAAAAAAAAAAAGAAAAAGAAAAAGAAAAAGAAAAAGAAAAAAACTAGTTTACAAATTAGTTTAGGTTTTCTTCTCTCTTTTATTTTTAGTCTGACAATCTATCGAGTGTTAACCTAGAGTACAAATCATTGACAATTAAATGTTTTATGGCAGATACATACATGTTTCAATTGGTTGAGCTACGCTAAATATTGTAGATTTAGGAAGGATATTGAAATAATTAATTGCGTATATATGGAAAACATTTTTTATAATATAACTTAGAAGGTAAATCATTATAATAATTTCATTTATTTTCTATTTTCTATGTATAGAAACCAAATGTGGTTGAACTTAAAAAATCTAATGTGGTTGATTTAAATGTGTTGTCGAACATGTTAAGTTTCATCAAAGTATTATAGCACAACACTAGAATAAAATATGTATCCTGACCAAATTCCTCCACTCCAAAATATGTATCATGACCAAGTTCCTCCACTCCACGTTAAACTAAGAATACCTGCTTTTCACTTTTACTTTATTTCAAAGTAACATACAAAACTAAATATAAACTTAAGATGACAATATAAATCCAAGATATATAGATTATTAGGAATATATATATCTAGAATACTTATTCAAAGCTATAGCCAAATGACAATCACAGTTTCAACGATCACTAGTACAAAAACATGTTTACATGACTCCAAAAAAATGTCATTACCATCTTTTGCGACTCTGTTTTAGTCACATATAGTCATTAACAGATTGTTGGACATTTCGTCCAAAACTTTTAAGAGATTATAATCCATCATTCATCTTCCTTAACTTTGTTGTTTCATGTAGCTTGTTTTAGAATATTCTTGAAGATGATGAGGGTGTTAAAGTTAAGAAAAATATTTTGATGCATAGACCTTAAATATTTGAGTAATGACGTAGATCTTTTCTAAAAAAAAGAAAAATGAAAGAAAAGAATAAATATTTGAAATATTAAGCGGAACATGATATTTAGACCTTAAAAACAACATAGTAACAATGCTATATGTATATGAAGTTCAGCATTAAAGCAAATAGGCAACAATAATAATTATTTATTTATTCCTTTTTTATAACTACTTTTATGTGTTTTAAAGGGGCATGGCATCTATACATATATGATTGAAAATATTAAGTAGAGAGATCAGCCTATAAATCCCTATTGACATTCATCACTTTCTCCTTTTACCCATACTTCCTCTCGATCTCTTTTTCTCTGTGAGTTTCATTTACTTCCTCTATCTCTCTTTAAACAAAAAACATTAATATTTCCTTTTCAGGCATATAAATAAATTTTTTTTTTAAAAAAAGAAAAACATCAATAATATTAGTACTACCACCAATCTCTTTAGACCTAAATTAAAATTAAGATCCCCCATATGAATCTCTCCAACCCTTCTTTTTGTCGAAAATTACCCCTAAAAAAAACTATTACATCATGAAATATAATTAAGTTGACTATGTCCACTGATTAAAAAAGTGTCAATGTCCATGTGATCTTTGATATTCCAATATATTTATGTAGATTAAAAAAATAATAAAAAGTATAATTTGTTTTTAACCAAAAGAAAAAAAAACACACGAGGTGGAATCAGAAGGTGTATCAAAACATTTTAATCAAGTTAACATATCAAAATTATCATCATACCCCAAATTTAAAATCTAAAAGCGATGCATTTAATTAGCAGAGTTACGTACAAGTAGGGCAAGGGAAAAACAAAATATAAAAGAGAGACAATAGTTGTTAGAGAAAATCTTTCTAATTTAGTGTAACGATGGATGTATCGTATTATTAACTTTGAAAGAGAGACCATTTTTGTGGTAAGGTAGCTAAGGCAATGATTCAATTTTCATTGAAAATTGAAAGTTATAAAAGTAATAATCAAGTTATTTTTACTTCAATACTAAATCATAGATTTTGTTTGCAGTGTATATGTTATATTGGGATTCATATAATATTTTTTTAAAATTCTTTTTTATGTTTATAGGTACTTATAAAAAATATCCTAGATATTAATTAATAATAATTAATATTGATGTCAAACATTCTCATTTAAATATAGAGTTCTTTTCAAAAATATAAAAAAACGGCAAAATATTTACAAACTATAGAACAATTCTAAAAATGGAAAAAGCTCAAAGGTACACTATTTAAAATATCAAAAATACCCCGTTAACCATGCCGTCAACAACACGTGCCTAATATATTTGCGATCATTTAGATTTGATTATTGTTTGATACACGATCGTTTAGATATGACCACAATTTATACACGATCGTTTAGATATGATTACAATTTATACGCGATCGTTTAGATATAGGTACAATTTTATCTTTTCAATTCCATCGTTTAATTTTTTTACATGATCGTTTAGATTTTTTTAGACGATCGTTTATTTTCATGATCGTTTACATTTGGCTACTCCAATCAAATGATTTTTTTCAAAGATTTTTTATACACTATCTTTTCTTTTTTTTACGATCGTTTATGTTTTTTAAATGATCGTTTACATTTGGCTACTCCAATTAAATGATTTTTTTCAAAGATTTTTTATACACTATCTTTTCTTTTTTTTTTTTACGATCGTTTATGTTTTTTAAACGATCGTTTACATTTGGCTACTCCAATCTAAAATTTTTTTTTCAAGATTCTTTATGCACAATCTTTTATTTTTTTTGCATGATCGTTTACTCTTTTACACATCGTTTACATTTGTCTACTCCAATCTAAATGATTTTTTTTTTCAAGATTCTTATACACAATTGTTTACATTTGACTACTCTAATCTAAATATTTTTTTTTCAAGATTCTTTATACACAATCATTTAGATTTTGCTATTTTTTTGTATACAGTCGTTTAGATTTGGTTACCCAAATGTAAACGACGTAAAAAAAAAAGAAGAAAGACGATGGAAATAAATCGCAAGAAGAAGAAGAAAAGTAGAAAGACGATGGAAAGAAATCGAAGCGAAAAAAAGGAGTAAAAAGAAGAAAAACGATGGAAAGATTAAACGACGTAAATAAAGAATTGAAAAATAAGAAAGATGATAGAAAGAAATCGCAGAAAAAAAAATGAAAGAAATCGCAGGGGAAGACGGAGAAGACGAAAAATGGTAGGAGGAAGACGAATCACGAGGAAGAAAAGAAAGATGGAAGGGAAAACCTAGAATATTTAAAAAATGGTTAATTTTATGGACTTTGTTACACAGGCCGTAAATACTTTGGGTTTCGTTACATTTACCCACGTTTCCCTTAAATATATTTTAATACTTGTTTGTTTACATAATTTGAATAATATATCTAAAAAGGCCTTATGTCATTAGAGAAATGAAAAATGGAAAGTCTTAATACTTTTAATAGTGTAATTTTAAAATTGTTAAAATAACTTTGACCATTGGAAAAACTATTATTTAAATATGACTTTAATTACTCAAATATAATTAAACATTTCATATATGAATAATTATTAAATACATGAAAATGATGACTCCCAAACATGTCATATATATGATAGGTCTATGCCTATATAAGAATTTTCAAATTATATCTCTTTCTTGTTTGTTTGGTTTTGTTTTTAGGATTAATATCATAACTAAACCCTAGTAATTTAGAGGGAAAATAAAAGGTTAATATGAATGTTTAGTTGAAGAATCTTCCTTAAATTTGTAGCCATGGTAAGTGACAATCTCCCACGTTTAAGGGCCCCATTCTCTTTTTACTCTCACACCCATAGCCACCCACTTTTTTCCTTTCTCTCTCTCTCTCTCTCTCTCTCTCTCTTCTTCCCTTTCTCTTTCTCAAACATCTCAACTATCTTTAAAAGATCAACATACAAGAAAATAAAAATAGAGAAGAAGGAGACGAAATACTAACCCTTATCGCCCTTAGATCTTCCAATACTGCATGACCTTCAACCTCTCTCACATTCCATCTTCATATCTCTCCCTTTTCAATATGAACCCGTAAACCTAAAAGATTGATCACAATTCTCAAACCAAAGAAGATGGAAAATAATTAAAGATCTTTAATGGGTAGCAGAGTTCTTTGAGAGTTTCATTTCACATTTCCAAAATCCTAAAAGAAATAAGAAAAAAAATGGGATCTTCAAGCTATAATCCCAACCCTTTTCCTTGTTTTCCTTCTTCTAGCTCTTCCACTACTAATTCCTACAATCTCCCTCTCTCCATTCCTTCACTTCTCAACTTTGACCCTTCGTCCAACAACACTTCGACTGTCAACTTCCATCACCAACCCCATCAAGATCCACTCTCATTTCTAGCTCCCTACTTTCCCATTGCCCATTTCTCCACGTTGACACCTCCCGAGACGGCCGTGATCAATTTTGCCGTAGCGGGGAACAACATTCAAGCTCTTGGTGATATGGTTGTCCCGAGCGCTCCTGGAGCAGGGACAACGGGGATGGGGAAGAAGGATCGGCATAGCAAGATTTATACGGCTCAGGGTTTGCGCGATCGGAGAGTGAGATTGTCCATTGATATAGCTCGAAAGTTCTTTGATTTGCAAGACATGTTAGGGTACGATAAAGCAAGCAAAACCCTAGAGTGGCTGTTTAGCAAATCCAGAAAAGCAATTAAAGAGCTTTCAAGGACCAAGAATGTTGGGTTTCATGGAGGGGCTAAAAAATTGTCTTTGGCAGCTGCTTCTTCAGATGTTGAAGAAGAATATGATGATGATAAAGGATGGGAGCTGAAGATGAAATCAATGTTGAGGATTGATGAACAAGAGAAAGTAAGTAAAGAAAAAGTTGAAATTTTTAATCTTGTTGCTAAAGAATCAAGAGCTAAAGCAAGAGCAAGAGCAAGAGAGAGAACGATGGAGAAGAAGCAAGTTGACGACAGCAAAGTTTACGGTCATCAGAAGGGCGGCGCCCAAGAAGTTTCGGATCATTGGAGTAAGCATTTGAATCATAGCACTGAAACATCAAATCTGTCAATGGAGGAATCCTCCTTCATGAACAAGAGAAAGATTTATGCTAAGAAGTTCATCAACCACGACAACTACACTACTGTGAAATCTTGTCGGGACGACGAGAATGCCGAAACCTCTCATTGGAAGCTTTTGGATCAGATGAAGGCTTCAAAGAGGAAATGGAAACCTTCCATTATTTCTGGTTCTTCTCAAAGAAATCTTCTCATTTCCATTGATGATATTCCCATTAACTTACCTCGAAATTTGGATACCAATAACAGCGCCGGTTATCGTTTTGCAAAGTAAAATTTTATTAACAGGTAATTTCAACCATCAAAGGCTTTAGATTTTTTTTTTTTCACCTAAAAAATTGATGAAATTTTTGTTTTTGTTTTGTTTTGTTTTTTTTTTTTTTTTTTGGCAGTTTTACAAATCAAGGGTGTGGAATGCAGCCAACAATGTCGAAACATGGCCTGTTTTAGATTGGTTTTTCTTAACTACTACTTGAAGGTTCTTTTAGATTTATGATATTATAACAATTAAAGACTGGTGATGATGTTTTTTCTTGCTTTGCTACAATCACTAAATCATGTTTGATCTATTATATTATTTTTCTTTAGTTTATCCAAATATATATTGTGTTTTTGTCTCATGCATTTCTTTAAATAGCATTAATTTATAGTTTTGGCTGCCAAGGGGGGAGTTATGGATTTTCTGTGAATATCGATGCTACATTGCGATTGGCCATTGATATTTGATATACATGTGAGTGTTAGGCATGTATGATATATATTGATTTTGGAAGGTCTAAAATCACTCTGCTAAAACATGATTTCATAGCATTAAAATGTTATTTTACGTGTAAAACCAAATAGTAAATTATTTCGGAATGATATTGTTTCAGAATGATTTTACTCATTTCAATCCTTTTAAAATTATTTCCAAACCTACCTCTTTAAGATCCTTTCATAGATTTGTTTCAGGATTGAGTTTACAGGCTATATGTAATAGTTTAAGGTGTCTATGGTGATTTAAATGATATTATATGTATTATGAGGAGAGATCTCTAATCACCGACTAGCTTTTCTAGGAAGATATTATCTATTTGGTGGCCTCTTAACGTATTAGATCTACATCTTTTTGTAATTATGATATTGCTATCATCGTCTTGGAAGGCTTTTTTTCTAATTTGTCGTCTGTTTTGTTCTTCATTGTTCGTTATAGTATGTACTCTCTTATATTTTTCTTTGGTACATGATAATATATCTCTTCTTTGTCGATCGAAGATATAATAAAGATGTTACGAAAGTATCAATCTAGTTGAGATGTTCTGATACCGTTTAACTATTGAATCTCTCCTATCCTTTAGTGACATGTTAAAAATAGGATGGGAGGTCTCTAAGTTCTAATCCTCGTTTTTTTCTGTCTTTCCATTCATCTTGATATCTTATGAGTCAAACTTTAATTATTTCAACAATAGCTAGCTAAATAATAATGATTTATTCATTAATTGTTTCTAGAATTTTGTGCTATATTGCTTTAGAGTATTGATTTTCTACTTTAATTACTTTTTTTCCAAATACTGTCATTTTCTAATCTATATGATGGAAGCTCTCTTCTAATTATAACTCATTCATTGTCGCTCTTTACATGATTACAGAATTACCTTTCTACCTACGTAATAAAGTATTTATTTTCTAAAAAGTTAGGATAATGGTACATGACTCAAAATAGGCATTTTAGAATACATAGAATACAAGTAGATTAAAGACAATTGAAGGAGATAGTAGTTTATTATAAGAAATTAATTATAAAAGTTGGTTGATCATCATGGAGAGTACAAAGTAAAATAAGAAAAGCTTTCTCAAAAAGCCTTTGTAAAGGTTTGAAAATGAAAGTAAAAGTGAACATAACTGATTCTGTGGGAATCAAAATATGATTGACATGAAGCATTAGCAACCCTAGCCATCCCCCTTTATTTGTTTGTAGTTTTACAATATTTATGCCTAAAAGTTTGTTTAGTTTTTACACCCAAAAAATATTTATATTGGATTAATAGTATGTTAAATATGATATGTTATGCAATACAAAAGAATATACGGTGGTTTAAACTATTTACATATGCACAATTAGAAATGAGGTTCAATTTGGCAATTTTTTAGAATTTATTTTGATTTCAAGACATGAAACTGAGTCGCTTTTCCAAACTACATAGCTCAAATGGTATATACCTAAATTAAAGTAGTTGACCTAGCTCGAGCTAGTACTTGGTAAAATTGATAGACTCGAAATTTGAACAAAAGACAAGTATGGATTTGAACTTTTAACCACTTGATTGAGAACGTAAACATTAACCATATTTCAACATGTTGAAAAGAATTGTGATCAAACACTTTCACATGTGTTATTAGAAACCATAATTAAGTCAATCATTTTGTGTATCTTTTGTACAGTAAAAGAGAGTATACCAAATCTAGGTTAAAAGTATAATCTAGACTCTATCTACTTTTAAGTTTTATTTTACTTTAAAGCATAACATTCAAATTTTTAATCTACTTTCAAATAAACGAGTCCTTCTAAATTAATATTTTTTTAAATCTAACATGTAATTTTAATATAAGGAAAATGACACAATGGAAACATGTTTTTTCAAAATTTAAAAAGAAAATGATAATAAAATATTTTTTTGTTAAAAAATTAACAAAATCGATAATAAGAAACTATTTTAAATATGATCAGAAGAATAGTGGGTACGAATTCGTTAGAGGACTATAAATATATGTGTTCAATCTAATATATACACACACACACACACATATATATATATATATATATATATATATATATATATATATATATATTATAACCAAATATTATTAGTTTAGACTAATTGTCTCAAAAAATAATTTGAAGGGAGTGTAAGTTGGAAAGAATATCTCGCCTATATCACATTAATAAATAAATTATGATATTTAAAACTGCATTAGTACAATAAAAATAAATCTGAAAGTATAGGATAGAAGTAGTAATAATTGTGAGAGAGAAAGATTAATGGTAGAAAATATGATTAGTAGATAATAACTGTATGATGATTAATAGATTAATGATGATGTTTGTTAAGTGAGAAATAGAGAGAAGATCTTCATACAATTTGAATGGATTAGAGAGAGGTAGGAGGAGGGGTATAGTGAGGGGTATAGGGAGGGGAATAGAGGTAATATGGCCATTCAAATTTAATTTCCGTATTCGTCCTCTCAACCCACACCCACAGGTCCATTTTAAATGAAATATATAATATATTCCCACATGCCATTCAACTCTATCAACTCCCTTCCAAATTTGCAATTCAACCCCACACAACTTTTCAGTTGAATTCTAGCACAATTCAACTTAAGTAAATATGTATTACCAATTTTTATATTCATTTTCTCTTCCTACATTTTATCAAGAGAATAAAAAAAAAAAAAAAAACATATTTTTTAAAACAATGAACGATATTAGCATTAGTCATCGATTTAATTTTGTGAGAAACTTCAATTCTCATTCTACTCCATATTCTAATTTTATTGACTCACATATTAAACTTAGGGTTGAGTACTGGTTGGAAGATTAGGTTTTATAATATCATGCAGAGAAAATTATTTTTATTATTGATTTCATATTATAAGACTCAATCCCAACAACCCTAAATTAAACTTTTAGATTTCTACTTGCTTTATCCATAAAGAGGTTATATGAAAATGATTTTAAATGTTAGATTGCATTTTTAAATAGATAAAAAAGTTAAGTGTGTGTTTGAGGCTGTTAAGAAAGTGCTTTAGGATTGAAACATGCTCATGTGTGTTTATCTTTGTTAAGTTAATTTAGTCCAAGTTTGTTCCTATTTCTTAGGAATTAGTCATTCATGATTTGTAATCATGGAGAAAGTCTAGGGTCATGTTGATTAGTGGAGAAAGTTTAGGGTCATGATGTTAGTGGAGAAAGTTTAGGGTCATGATGTTAGTGGGTAGTTATTTTTAAGACTTTAAATACTGTATTTTTCTTTGAATGTAATTGAAATGAATTTGTCTTCAATTTTCCATTGCAATATTTATTTTTACTCTAGAAAATAACAATTGGTATCAGAGCTCTCTTCTTAAGGGATCTGTGAGTGTGAGTTGTTGTGTCATGGACGCCATAACAAGTTCTAGTTTCACTTCAATTTCTCCATTGATATTTGATGGAGACAACTACCAAGTTTGGGCAGTTCGTATGGAAGCTTATATGGAAGCTTTGGACATTTGGGAAGCAGTGGAAGAGGATTATGAAATTCCTGCTCTTCCAGACAATCCTACCATGGCACAAATCAAAGCGCAAAAGGAGAAGAAGACAAAGAAATCCAAGGCAAAGGCATGTCTGTTTGCTGCAGTCTCATCTACTATCTTCACTAGAATTATGACTCTGAGATCAGCATATGAGATATGGAATTATCTCAAGTCAGAATATGAGGGAGATGAAAGAATCAAAGGAATGCGTGTGCTAAACTTGATTCGAGAATTCGAGTTGCAGAAGATGAAGGAAACAGAATCAATTAAAGAGTATTCTGTTAGGTTATTGGACATTGCAAACCAAATCAGATTACTTGGTTCTGTGTTCAAGGACTCAAGAATTGTAGAAAAAATTCTTGTATCAGTGCCTGAAAAATTTGAGGCATCTATTTCTGCCTTAGAAAATACCAAAGATTTGACTCAAATCACTCTTGCAGAGATACTCAATGCTTTGCAAGCGCAGGAACAAAGAAGAGCCATGAGGCAAGAAGGTGCTGTTGAAGGAGCCTTGCCAGCGAAGCATCATGAGAACGTTAGGAACAATAAGAAGAAGAAGTTTTTCAAGAAGAATCAAATTTCTACTAGAGAATCTTCAACTTACAACAAAGCAGGAGTCAAGAAGGGATCCTATCCTCCCTGTTCACATTGCAATAAACAGGGTCATCCTCCTTTTAAATGCTGGAGGAGACCAAACGCCAAGTGCACCAAATGTAACCAAATGGGGCATGAAGCTGTAATTTGCAGGAACAATAATCAACAACAAGGTGTAGAGGCCAAAATTGCTTATCAGGAGGAGGAGGAGGAGGATCAATTGTTTGTGGCAACATGCTTCGTGGGTGGTGAGTCAAATGAAAGCTGGCTGATTGACAGTGGATGTACCAACCATATGACTCATGACAAGGAGTTGTTTAAAGATCTGAAGCCAACAAATATCACCAAAGTCAGAATTGGCAATGGAGACTACATCTCAGTCAAAGGAAAGGGGACTATTGCGATTGCCAGTTGTAAAGGTACAAAGCATATACAAGATGTTCTTTTTGTACCTGACATTAACCAAAATTTGTTGAGTGTGGGTCAACTTATTGAAAAAGGTTTTAAAGTTACTTTTGAAAATGAATATTGCTTGATTAAGGATGCAGCAAATCAAGATATTTTCAAAGTAAAAATGAAAGGAAAAAGTTTTTCACTTAATCCTTTAGAGGAGAAGCAATCTGTTTTTGCTCTCAAAGAAGATGAAACACAGCTTTGGCACAAAAGAGTCGGTCACTATCATCATCAAGGGCTGCTACAACTAACGGAGTTGGCACTTGATTTTCCCAAGCTTAGTGAAGAAATCTCAAGCTGCAAAGCGTGTCATTTTGGAAAGCAAAATAGGAAGTCATTTCCCAAGTCATCTTGGAGAGCCACTAAAAAATTGCAGCTCATTCACACAGATGTTGCAGGTCCTCAGAGAACACCTTCTTTAAAAGGTAGTCTCTATTATATTGCTTTTATTGATGACTTCACCAGAATGTGCTGGATTTTTTTCTTGAAGTTTAAATCAGAGGTTGCTCATGTCTTTTGGAAGTTCAAGGCAAGAGTTGAAAATGAAAGTGGTTGCAAAATTCAAATGGTAAGGTCTGACAATGGGAAGGAGTATGTTTCGGCAGAATTTGACAAGTTTTGTGAAGATTCAGGCATAAAACATCAACTTACAGCTCCTTACACTCCTCAACAAAATGGAGTTAGTGAGAGGAGAAATAGATACATCATGGAGATGACAAGATGCATGCTGCATGAAAAGAGTTTGCCAAAGAAGTTTTGGGCAGAGGCAGCAAATACAGCTGTATTTCTTCAAAATAGGCTTCCCACAAAAGCATTGAAGGAAAAGACACCATTTGAGGCATGGTATGGGTACAAACCATCATTGAAATTTCTCAAAGTATTTGGTTGTTTGTGTTTCACTCATGTTCCACAGAGCAAGCGTGACAAACTTGATAGGAGAGCTTCACCGGGTGTCTTTATAGGCTATAGTTCTATCAGCAAAGCCTATAAAATTTTCCAACCACAAACTGGAAAGATTGTCGTGAGCAGGGATGTTCACTTCGAGGAAGATGAAGAGTGGAACTTTGATGATGCAGAGAAGAAAGGTCAGACCTTGGAAAAGATGAAATTCAAGTTTTTTGATTCAAGCATTGAAGAGGAAGATGACAGGCAGAATGAAATAGTAGATGATGCTTCCGTGAGAGGAACAAGGTTGCTTTCTGATATTTATGAAAGGTGCAATGTTGCTGTGTGTGAACCTGCAAACTATGCAGAAGCAAAGAAAGATCAAAGGTGGATAGCTGCAATGGAGGAGGAGTTGTCAATGATAGAGAAGAACAAAACTTGGATCCTTGTTGACAGACCTCAAGATAGGAAGGTAATTGGAGTTAAATGGGTGTTTAGAACCAAGCTTAATGCTGATGGCTCGATTAACAAGCACAAAGCCAGGCTTGTGGTTAAAGGGTATGCTCAAATCTTTGGTGTTGATTACTCTGATACTTTTGCTCCTGTTGCTAGAATGGACACAATCAGGTTACTATTTGCAATAGCTGCACAAAAGGGGTGGAAATTGTATCAGTTGGATGTCAAATCAGCTTTTTTGAATGGTGTCTTACAAGAAGAAATTTATGTTGAGCAGCCCGAAGGATGTGAGAAGCAAGGTGAAAGAAATAAAGTCTATCTTCTCAAGAAGGCTCTTTATGGTTTAAAACAAGCTCCAAGAGCTTGGTATAGCAAAATTGATGAACATTTACTGAGCTTGGGATTTTTGAAAAGTCTATCAGAATCAACCTTATATGTTAAGCACAATGGTACTAACATTCTTATTGTTTCACTGTATGTTGATGACCTACTGGTTACAGGAAACAATGCAGATCATATTCAAAATTTCAAATGGGAGATGATGAAGATGTTTGAAATGACAGATCTCGGGCTCATGTCCTACTTTCTTGGCATAGAGATCAAGCAAGGGCAAGGTGAAGTTTTCATTTGCCAGAAAAAATATGCAAAGGAAATACTAAAGAAGTTTAAGATGGATGAGTGTAAGGCTGTAAGCACTCCAATGAATCAAAAAGAGAAGTTGTGCAAAGAAGATGGTGCTGACAAAGTTGATGAAGGATATTTTAGGAGTTTAATTGGTTGCTTGATGTATCTCACAGCAACAAGACCTGATATTTTGAATGCTGTGAGTATTTTGTCTCGTTTCATGCATTGTGCAAGTGAATTACATCTTAAGGCAGCAAAAAGAGTGATACGATATGTCAAAGGCACAAGTGATTTTGGTGTTAAGTTCACTAGGGGCAAGGAGTTCAAACTGATTGGTTTTTCTGATAGTGATTGGGGAGGTTCCATTGATGATATGAGAAGCACTTTAGGTTACTGTTTTACTCTTAGCTCTGGTGTTTTCTCTTGGAGCTCGAAAAAGCAAGAGATTGTAGCCCAGTCCACTGCTGAAGCAGAATTTATTGCTGCAACAGCTACTGCCAATCAAGCTTTATGGCTGAGGAAAATTTTACTTGACCTTGATCTGGAGCAGAAGAAAAGCACGGAGATTCTTGTTGATAACAAAGCGGCTATTGCTATTTCTCATAATCCTGTGTTTTATAAGAAGACTAAACATTTTAACATCAAGTTATTTTTTTTAAGGGAAGTGCAGAAAAGTGGAGAGGTGATTCTTGTCTACTGCAAAACAGAAGATCAAGTTGCAGACATATTAACTAAACCGTTGCCTACTTGCAAGTTCGAGTTTCTAAGGTCAAAACTTGGTGTTTGCAACTCCTAAAGCAAGGAGGAGTGTTAAGAAAGTGCTTTAGGATTGAAACATGCTCATGTGTGTTTATCTTTGTTAAGTTAATTTAGTCCAAGTTTGTTCCTATTTCTTAGGAATTAGTCATTCATGATTTGTAATCATGGAGAAAGTCTAGGGTCATGTTGATTAGTGGAGAAAGTTTAGGGTCATGATGTTAGTGGAGAAAGTTTAGGGTCATGATGTTAGTGGGTAGTTATTTTTAAGACTTTAAATACTGTATTTTTCTTTGAATGTAATTGAAATGAATTTGTCTTCAATTTTCCATTGCAATATTTATTTTTACTCTAGAAAATAACAGAGGCTTTAACTTGAAATGGATTGAGTAGACTATAATAGCCTCTTCAAGCTTTTGGAGAGTATGTTATGAAAATGGAAAAAGCATTATTTTGAATCGTTTTAATAAGATTTGGGGTTGTGATGGTCAATCTTGTCTGGTTTGATTTTCTTTCGCTGCCATGCTTTGCTATACACGGTTTGTTTTGCCTTATGAAGTAATCAAAGGAGGAGCTTGTTACTACAGTTTGATAAACTCATTTTATTAGAAGCAAAATTTGTATAAAGTTTATTGGATTACATTGTTATGTGATAGGCAGTAGATTTTGTACGATATTTTTTTCCTTAATTTGTTAGCGTGACTTTGCAATTTTCATGGTTTGCCTTTGGGGTTTCAAGCTTAGGGATTATTGTTTAAGCCTCATCCTTCTTTTTTGTAATAAGACCTTTTTGTTTTTTCCTTGTAAAATTGTTCCTATGGCGATAAATTAAACATATGGTTGGATTTTGTGAGAAGCAAATCCCATTGAAAACTTGGGATGAGTTTTTGATGTTGTATTGAGGAGAGTTTGATCAAAAACCTTGAAAAAATTTACTTATGGAAGTGATGTGATCCTCACACTTGAGGAAGCATAAGGAGATTTCATATAATGCTTGGAGAAGCGATAATTATAGAAATAAGGGGAGCTCAAACTTTTAGAAAAAACCTAAATTAAAACTAGAAGAGTAAATCATATATAAGTCATCGAAAAATAACTATATCAATTAAGTGTTTTCTAGTTGCTAACTTTTTGTATATAGTAAAGTTTCTTTCCATTTGGGTACATAATCTCTCGCATGAAAGTCATATTGCAACACAATTTGGTTACCAATTTTTATCGTACTATTTTTAGTGTTATTCTATGACATTACCCTATTTGTACCGTAGTTGTCTGGTTAAGAACATCAAATTTTATCTACTTTATTTACTCCAAACAATCTACTAAAAAGTTACTACCAACAACAAATTAGGAACAATAAACACTAATCTTATATGGAATATCCCAAACAAAATGGAGTGAACAGATGCCCAATTATGAATTATTTGGATTCTAACCGTAATTGTTTAAAAAGAAAAACATATATATAACAAAATAAAATAGAACTGAGAAAAACAAGAAAAAGAAAAAAAAGCAAATCCACCGATTGTATTTTCTTTCGCGGATTCCCAGGAAACAAACAGAAAATTGGAGCAGTGGGAATCAGACAATGGTCATATCTATTCCTTGTTGTAATTATACCTTTTCATATGTTGTCTTATTCTCTCAAATTCCATTTATATTCATACTCCAAACCCCCTTACCCTGAAAACAAATATAATTAAAGACTTTTAAAAAACATATAAAAAAAAAATGAAACTAATACTATGGTTCAATCAAACCATGCAGACATGAAAAGGTAACATAATGTCCCCTATCTAAATATTTCCATATATCAGCTTTCATATATATATATATAAATTATAATTTTGATTCTTTTAAGCAAGAACTGTACACTCTAAACACCCATTGTTTTGTGTAAGAGTCTCGTTAAGAATGAGAGGAAGATGTTATATGAAAAACACCTTTTTGAATAATCAAAGAATGACTTAAGGAAGATGTCAAAGATGCAATATAGTATGTATCATTTTATTCTCAAAGGTTGTGATAAAAATATATACAAATAAAAAACTTTTTAAGAACAAAAAAAATATCAGAATCAATCAAGATATCAATATTAGGGTTAGGTCGTTGTTATCTAGTTGCTAATTTTTCTAGTTCGAAAATTTTGAAACGAGTCCATGTATCGATGAGATGCATGTTTCTAAATATTAAAATCATTTTACTTTTAAGTGAGATGAGTTTGATAATGAGAATTTTTTACTTCTAAATTAATTATAGCAGGCAATTTTGTAAATTAAAACAAACATAGAGAATTGAACATAAAAATGTAAGCAAAATTAAGTTTGTCCAATTAATATTAAAACAAAATTGAAATAATGAGGGTCTGACACAAAACATCATTTTCTTTATCTTTCTTTCAATTCAGAGAGACTTTATCTTTCTCTCCATTAAATGTAAGTCAAAGTGCAGAAGCTATGTATATAGTGTAGTGATTAAAAATAGGAAATAGAATATATATATAAGTGTTTTATTAATTCTCAGGGTTTTCATTTTATATATAGGGAAATGGGGCACGGTTTACTTTTAGGGATATGGAGCAGAGTTTTTCCTTTTATTATTATTATTTTTTAAAAAAATGGTTTCTTATATATCTATGTTCTCCAGGTATGGTCATGAAATACATCAGCGAAATTTAAAATCGTAATAGTACGACCTTCACGTATTTAATTTATTAGGTTTTGGACATAGATACTCTTATCATTCATATATATATATATATATGAAGAGAGTGGTCATTTAAAAAATATAATAAAATGGCAAAATATTTATGGAACAATATCAAATGTCGTTAATAATGTGGGTAATATATTTGGCAACAACATGCATAATATATTTGTTATACGATCGTTTATATCTAGTTGTTTAGATTTTGATAATCAAATCTAAACGATTTATTTTTTTTTTTCAATTTTATCGTTTAATTTGGTTAGATTGTTTAGATTTGGACATATGATCCTTTAGATTTGATCCTTTAGATTTGGCCATTTAGATTTGGCTATCTCAAATCGAAACGACTTTTTTTCAAAATTCCGTACACCATCGTTTAAATTTGATCTAAACGAATTTTTTCAATATTTTTTTGGTACACGGTCGTTTAGATTTGTTTCTAGGATCGTTTATTTTTTCAAGATTCTTTAGTATACGATCGTTTAAATTTGTCTAAATGATTTTTTTTAATTCTTTTGGTACACAATCGTTTAGATTTGTTTACATAATCATTTAGATTTAACTACTATAATTTAAATAATTTTTTTTCAAGATTATACACGATCTTTTAGATTTGATTACCAAATCTAAACGACGTAAAAAAATGATGGAAAGAAATTGCAGCGAAAAAAAAAAAGAGGAAAGACGATAGAAAGAAGTCGCAAAGAAGAGGAGAAAAAAAACGAAATGACAAATCTAGAATATTTAAAAAATTATTAACTTTGTTATATGGCCGTAAATATTTTAGTAGTTTGTTATATTTATAAAAATTTTCCATATATACATACTAAATATATGTGTTGTTTTAGCCTAAATTACAAAAAAAAAAAAAAAATCATCCTTAAACTTTGTATTTTGTATTAAAAATAAAATACTCCAAAACTTTCAAAATTTTCAAAAATGTCCTTAAATTTAAAAAAAAAATTAAAAATACTCTTATAGTTAGCTTTTGACGGAGATCGATGAAGTTTTGTTTAAAAAATACTCCTAAACTATTGAAAAGTTTGATAAACAACCGTAAACTTAAAAAAAAAATTAAAAAAAAATTCATTGTTTCAAATTTTAAACAAATTTTCTTACCGATCAAAGTAAAAATCAAAATTTACGTTAAATCATAGTTTTAAATTTATTTAGTTATTAACAGACAATATAACGATATTTCACAAACACAATCAATCTCAATAGTTATTGTTGTAATTATAATTTAGCTAATTGTCAAATAAAATGATGGACTATTAATACACAATGATATTTTGATAGATCTATTGGTATGAGATATTTTTATTTGGCTAGTTATTGTTTTAGTATGTTTGAAGAATACTTTTTTAAAACTTCGAGAGACTTTGTAAATTTTATGTTTTAATCAAGTTTTAAAATATTGATGTTGATGAATATATAGAAACAAAAAATTCAAAAAAATAAATTAGTAAATAAATAATTTATTATTTTCAAATAAGTAAACATATCTATTATTATTAATATATTATTATTTATATTGTACTTGCACTACGATAATTTTTGGCAATTCCGACATTTTTTATCCTAACGCGGCATTTTACGTGGGCAAAAACATGTTTATCCCGACGAAGTTCTAATTCGTCGGCAAAGTTTTAGAAATCCATACACATTTTATACATATTTATGCCGATGCAAGATTTGTACATATGACAACGCAAACAACGTCGTCCACAGTTTTACAAAAGAAAAACCGATACATTTTTATACATATTTATGCCGACACAAGAATTATACATATGACGACACAAAAAATATCGGCATATGTTTTAAAAATGAGAAACTCATACATTTTTTTACATAATTATGTCAACGCAAATTTTTATATATGGCGACTCAAAAAAACGTCGGCGTAAATTTTAAAAACAAAAAATCCATAATTTTCTTACATAATTATGCCAACAAAATAATTATACATATCTCGACACAAAAGACGTTGACATAATTTTTTTATTAAAATAATAAAATTAATATCAATTAACATATATTTCTTTTTAAAAAAACCTTATTTTTAATTACCTAATTCCCGTCCCCCTAGTCCCACAATTTCCCTCCCCTTCTCCAACACTACAGCCACCCCCCCTCAACCCAACCCAGTCGCCTCCCTCCTCCCACAACAGCCTTCCTCCTCCCACAGCCGCCAGTGCTTTCCTTTGCACACGCCGCACACCACCGCGATCCTCATAGACGTCGCACGCATCCACGATCCTCACAGACGTCGCACGCTGCCGCGGTCTTCACAGATGTCGCACGCCACCACACACCTCTACACTCTGCACGTCGCCGCGACTCTTACTTTGTCCACAGACGCCGCTGCCGGTTCTTATTCGCTAACGAAGCTGCCGCTTGTCCCTTATTCGCCTACACCTACCGCCTCTCCATCGCTCACATCCGCCGCTTCCCCGCCACCCCCACTCTACTTCTTCCCGTGGCCCTTACTTAATTTTTCAAAGAAGCTTTGAATTTTCCCTTTTTTTTCGCACAGACGACACACAACACTTCGTCTTCTCAATTATCATCGTCGACATTATCGCTTCGCACGCTTACTGAAGTTTGGTACATCATAAACTCTCGTTTTATTTGATTTGAAACAAAAGTTTACAAATTCTTGTTGTCTAATTCCTTATAAAATAATTTGAAACCAAAGTTTATCTTAATATTTATTATGCAAGGATATGTTCATACATTTATTTGTTAACTTTATTACCATGTATATATTTGATAGTTTGGGGTTGTTTGTTCTACAATATGAGTTTGGTGATATTAGTTGATTATTTATCTTTTGATTTGGAATTAGTAGAAATACTTATTAGATTTCATACATATTATTATACGAAATCTAATATATATGAAATCTAATAAGGCTTAATTTTGGAAGTGATTTTGAGATATGAGTATGATAATATTTGTTATTATATGAAATATAATAAATATTGTATATGTGAATTGCTATGACTATCTTGCAGTTATGGTAGTCATAGATTTGTAAGGAATATTAGTTGGGTGTTCTTAGTTAAACTTGAATTTCAAGCATGCTCTTGGTGTTAGTTATACAATATGAGTTGGGTGATATTACTTGGTTATTTCTCTTTTGATACGGAATTAGTAGAAATATTTATTAGATTTCATACATATTCACTACTAGAAAAAAAAGGCTTTCTCGACGATTTTTTTTCTCGATGGTTTTTGGTAAAAACATCAAGAAATTGGTGGTTTAATAGGAAAACCGTCAAGAATTTTGATGAAAAGGCGGAGGGGAGGCAATTTTCAGAATTCTTGACAGTTTTAAACCGTCAAGCAATATGAACCTTTTTCTTGACTGTTTTAAAAACGTCAAGAAATATCGATTAAATTCTTGACATTTTAAAACGTCAAGAATTTTAATGAAAAGGCAAAGACTAAGTAATTTTAAAATTTCTTGACATATTTAAAACGTCAAGTAAGAGAATTTTCCTTGGCACTTCAGAAACGTTAAAAATTACTAAATAATTGAAAAAATAAAAAAAAACAAATTCTTTTTTTTAAAAAAAAAACCTAATTTATTTTAACTTTTTTAATAAAAAACTAACTTCATTTCTTAAAAAAATTTAAACCCCCAATTTTCCCTTCCTTCCAACCTAAACCCCTAATTTTCCCTCTCGTGCCCCTCACTCCCATCTCTCTCGCAAAGACCCACGCCCCCACACTATGCCAAACTGTCGAAAACCCCTCCGGCAAAGAACTCCTCTGTCGAAGAACGCTGTTGACCCACGACTCCTCTGTTGAATAATGCCAAAGAACTCAAAGAACCCCTTCGCTGAATCTTCACATCCGAATCTGTTGATTCTTTACAACTGCGTGCGCCACCACAGTCCCACCTGAAAAGCTTACCCAACGTCGCTGGATTCTGGTAATTTATCATATATATTATAAGTTGTGCATTTGAGTTTTAATTCGACATGTTTGTAGTACAATAGCGATTGGACGATTTTATTGGATTATCTGCCACTTACCCCGACATCATCCATCCCTTTCTTCACCTTTTTCTTACTTAAATCTATTTCATTACTCCACAAAATTATTCTCAAACCATAACCTAATTAACACTTAAAACTTTGGATCTATAATTGTAATTACCGTTCAACTCTAGAGGTATTTGTTTTGCAAAATGTCCTCTAGATAATAAAAAGTCCTACATTTGAAATTATGAAAGAAACTAATTAGGTTTGTGCAGTTTGTGGAATTGATCAGTGTTTAGTGTATTAGCTTGGAAGATAAGGCTCAAAAGTCAATTGTAGCTTTATTGTTTCTGACTTATATGAGATTAGAAAAGTGTAGTAGGTTAGGATAAATGAACTATGGTATAGACCAAATATCATTTTTGAGATCTTGTGTGGATATAATAGATCTTGTGTGGATATAATAGATTCTGTGTGGATATAATAGACTTGGGGGATAAATGAACTATGGTATAGACCAAAGATATAACGTTTGACATTTTAAATATATTAATCTTCTTTGTTTGGAGAAGAAAAATAGAGAAGATGCAACAAGAGATGGTTTAAGGGAAAAGCTGAGTTAGTTATCCATTTGCAGCAATTAAGCAAAGCAACATTCCTTAGTTCCTATTAGGTGATCAATACCAATTGAGACTTGATAGAATCGTAATATGAATTTGATTTATTTCTACCTTAGATACGTGTCTTAGATTTACTTAAGTATTTTACCGAGTAAAGTGTTTGAATTATTATCCTTGGTGTATCTGTTAGGAAAGGAACTACTTAAATGGTAGAATTAGTTTGTTCATCCTTATGAATTAGTTGTGTTTTTACCCAGTATTCCTATTAATTAACCTTTTTTGTTACCACAGTTATGTATATAGATTATTTAGTCTTGTTAAGCGAATGTTGTTCAATCTCCATATTTGTTTTCTCTTTTAATTATCTAAACAAGACTTCGTCAACTAATTTAATTTACTTTATTTGTCAATATATTTACAATTATGGATAAATCATGGATGCACAAAAGTAGATTATCCAAAGAATATGAGTTGGCTGTGGAAAATTTCATCAAATTTGAATTTTTGAATACAAGTACCTCCTTCATTCGTTGTTATTGTTTGAAATGTGGGAATTGTGAAAAGCATAGTAGAAAGATTGTTAGAGACCATTTATATGTTAATGGTATTGATTAAAGTTATAAAATTTGGTTTTGGCATGGTGAAGAACTTTCTAACTCATCTTTCTATGGAGAATCTTGAAAGGTTGACACACATACATGTCAAGAGAATGATGTTGGAAGTGTAAAAGAAATGATTGAAGTTGCTCATGTGGAGTATTCAAAAGACCAAAATGATTTGAGAAGTTGCTTATTGATGCTAAAAAACCATTGTACGAAGGATGAAAAAAGTACAACAAGTTGTCTACTCTAGTTAAATTGTATAATTTAAAAGTTAGGTATGGATGGAGTGATACCAGTTTTTCAGATTTTCTTAAAACTTTGAAGGAAATTCTGCCAACTACCAATGAACTCCCAAAGTCGTTGTACGAAGCAAAGAAAACATTAGGTGCATTAGGAATGGAATATGAAAAGATTCATGCATGCCCTGGTAATTGTTATCTCTATAGGACAGAATTTGCTAATGCAACTGAATGTCCTGAATGTGGTCAATCGAGGTGGAAAAACGTTAAGGATAGAAATGAAGAGAGAGAAAATTCCCTGAAAAGTGATATGGTACTTCCCACCCATTCCACGATTCAAAAGGCTATTTAGAAGTATTGAATGTGCTGAAAACATGACTTGGCATGCTAGTGAAAGAATTGGGGATGGTAAACGACATCCAGCAGACTCTCCAGCATGGAAGTTAGTAGACTTTAAATGACCAGACTTTGGTTTTGAACCTAGAAATCTTCATTTAGCATTGTCAGCCGATGGAGTAAATCCTCATGGTGACATGAGTTCTAAATACAGTTGTTGGCCAATAATGATGGTTATTTATAATCTTCCACCATGATTGTGTATGAAAAGAAAGTACATGATGCTATCAATGCTAATTTTAGGACCAAAATAACCGGGGGGTATATAGGGACATACTTAGCACCACTAATTGAAGACTTAAAACTTTTATGGAAAAATGGTGTTGAATGTTATAATGCTTATCGAGAAGAAGTATTCAACTTAAGGTCGGTTTTGTTGTGGACAATCAATGATTACCCTGCATATGGTAACCTCAGTGAATGTTGTGTTAAAGGGTGTAAGGCATGCCCAATTTGTGGAGATAATACAAAATTTATAAGGTTACGACATGGGAAGAAAATAGCATACCTAGGACATCAAAGATTTCTAGCACACAATCATCCGTACCGATGATAAAAAAAAGTCATTCAACGGTAAAAAAGAACTTGGTACAATTCCTGAACCATTTTCTGGGGAGGATGTGTACTTGAAATTGAAAGATCCTGAATTTCCTAAAGGAAAGAAGATACATAAGAACCTATCGATGAGCAGAAGTGAAAAGATTTGTTGGAATAGGTTATCTTCCTTTTTTGAGTTGTCATACTAGAAAGATCTTCATGTTAGACATTGTTTAGATGTGATGCACATCGAAAAAATGTTTGCATGAATATCTTAGGTACGCTTCTTGATATTCCTGGTAAAAGTAAGGATCGGTTGAATGCTAGACGCGATTTAGTTGATCTAAAACTTCGATTGGAGCTTGCCCCTATCAGTAGTGAGAAGAAAATATTAATTCCTCCTGCGTATTATACTCTTACAAAGAAAGAAAAACGATGTGTTTTAAAGACTTTGTCAAAAATAATGGTTCCCGAAGGTTACTCTTCCAATGTTAGAAACCTTGTGTCAATGACAGATTTAAAACTTAATAGTTTAAAAATCTCATGATTGTCATGTGGTCATACAACAGTTGTTTCCCATTGCGATAAGATCGGTGCTACCGAAACATGTTCGTTATGCTATAACTAGGTTATGCATCTTCTTCAATTCTGTATGCAACAAGGTGTTAGATGCACAACAATTAGACAAATTGGAAGAAGATATTGTGGTAACATTGTGTTTATCTGAAAAGTATTTTCCCTCTTCATTCTTACAATCATGATTCATCTCACAGTACATATAGTTAGGGAAGTCAAACTTTGTGACCCTATATATCTTTGATGGATGTATCCCTTTGAAAGATTCATTAAAGTCATCAAAAACTCTGTGAGGAATAGATATCGTCCAGAAGGTTGTATTGTTGAAAGTTATTTAATAGAAGAAACTATTGAATTTTGTTCTTATTTCATATCTGGAGTAGATCACATTGGGCTTGGGACTCGCAAGTCACAAGACCATTTAGACACTTCAAACATTGGTAGGCCGTTGTCTATGGAAGTTCCATTCAAACTTGAACAAGAACTTCTACATCAAGCACATCGATATGTCTTGAAAAATACAATTGATGTCCAACCATATATGGAGTAAGTTTATCCATTGTTTTCTTCATTGTTTCATTGACTTTTATATAATTTATCTAACTATATTACAATGCTTGAATGATAACTACAAAGAAAACATATGAAAGCTTTGCAACTACAATATCAAAATAAGTCTAAAAATCAGAAATGGCTTCAAGAGGAACATAATCGAACGTTTATACATTGGTTACGAGAAGAGGTATAGTGATGAACCTTGTAATTTAGTTATACATGTTATGTGTTGAACTTGAAATAAGAATTCTCATGGTAGGTATCAACTGAGCTTGAAGTTGGAAATACTAGAGTTTCAGATAACTTAAGGTGGATTGTTCATGGTCCTCATCCTTTTGTTATTACTTATAGTGGTTATGCAATAAGTGGATGTCGCTATCCCACAAAATCTTCTGAGAAGGATCGAAGTGTACAAAACAGTGGAGTTAGCTTAGTTGCAAAAACAATGCAAGTGTTTAGTTCTAAAGATAAAAATCTCATCATTGGAGATATGTCATTCTATGGAGTGATACAAGAGATATGAGAACTCAATTATAATACGTTTAATGTTCCAGTGTTTAAATGCGATTGGGTTCAGAATAGTGGTGGTGGTTCGATTGATGAACTTGGTTATATTTTAGTTGATTTAAATAGAGTAGGACAGAAGTCAGACTCATTTATACTAGCAAGCCAAGGAAAGCAAGTGTTTTATGTTGAGGATCCAAGTGATGTTAGATGGTCAGTTGTACTCACTCCACCACAAAGAGACTTTGAAGATAGATATAATGACGACGAACTTGGTGATACAACACTCCAGTGTGAAGAAATACTCAATGATATGACAGATGTCGATCTAAACAATGACTTGGATGACAATATCTCAACGTACGTAAGATCAAATTCTGAAGGCACATGGATACCTAGATAATATTATAATGATGTGTTTTCACAATTTCAAACAACTAGACCATAAGTTTATTATGTTCATTTATCTCATTTCATTATTTATTGTTTAAAATTTGTATATCATGCTAATTGTTTCTTCATTTTGATTGACAGCCTTCGTATAATATAATATGGACAATATTAATGAAGAACTTGGTGTCGGTGAGTTGAATGCAACAGTTGAAGAGATTGATACTAAAAATGAAACCTCAAAAGAGTTGAAGCGACGACGAGGACCTACTATTATGTTTGATGTAACTCGCATTAGAAGTTTGGGAGACAAGAAGGTGGTGAGGTACAATGAAGACGGAGCACCTATTGGTGGGAATGAAGCCAAGTTAAAATCTTTCATAGGGTCTGTAACCCATTATCATGTCCCTATCACATATATAACTTTAATGTGCTTATTATATTCATAATGTTCTTGTTGTCTGGACACTTGATTAAGTACTTTTAATTATTTAGGTTGCATTCGTCATTGGTCCAAGATCTAGGAAAAAAGTTCTCCAAATTGTAGGTATTTTGTTTGTTTCTTGTAAGGCTTTGTCATTTGGGGGGGAGGGGGAAGGGGGGGAGGTTGTTTGTTTCTTGTAAGGCTTTGTCATTTAGGGGGCATTGTTTGTTTCTTGTAAGGCTTTGTCAATTTTTTTTGGGGGGAGGGGGGTTGTTTGTTTCTTGTAAGGCTTTGTCATTAGATGGTTTATTTCAAATTTTGTATAGTTTGTGGAGTTGCATAAAAAGTTGTAAGTTTGCTTTATTTGTTTCTGTGGATGCGTTGGCAACTATTGTTGTATAATACAGCCCCTTGATTCTCATGTTCTTTTGTTTGTAATATTACAAATCTGTGGAATTCTTGTTTCTATAGTTTGTCTCTATAATTTGGTTTATTTGGTTGATATAAATGTTCTGCTTATTGGGAGCATGTGGGTAACAATGAGCTGATGACTTTTTTACTTCTCTCTTCTTCCTTTCTCACATTTTGCATTAGTTTTAGAGTTCTATTTGGTTTATTTTGATTAATTAGACTGTTACTTGGAGGATATACTAAACTTAAGTGAATTTTGTATAGATATACATGGTTGGTTTCTGAAAATAATTTTGAACATACCATGTCTCCACAGAAGGGTTGTTGTTTAGCAAGTTGTTGTTACTGTTTGCATTTTTTATTTTTACATAAGCAAGTTTGATTCTTTTTATGGAATCAGTAACAATATAACTAAAATGGAATACAAACTAATATGTTTACCACTTGAATTCCATGTTTTTGAATGAAGAATGAGGGTTCAAATGAAGTTGATGTTGATCGAGCTAAAATGTGGAAGAAAGCTCGAGTTAACAAACAAGGACAGTACGACAACGACGAAGCAAGTCGTCCATAAAATAGTAAGTCATTACATGTTAATCACACATTTCAATTATCCATTACATAAGCAAGCATTTCTATAACTTACATTAATTTTTCTATCCTTTTAGGATGACATATCAATGAATATAGATTCATCGTCTGTGAATAGATACTATTCGAATGATGTGTTAACCCAAGCATTGGGTACAAAAGAGCACAATGGTCGTGTGCGTGTGGTTGGTGGATACGTTACTCCGAAAACGTACTTTCATTCAGTTAAGAAAACATCAAAAGATGAGGCGAACATTCTAGTTGAAAATGAAGAACTCCGAAGGTGAGTTAGTGAATTAGAGACACAAATTCGCTCAAACTTGTCTACACCATTGTCTGCAAACGGGAGTTGTTCAAGGCTAATAATGTTAGAAGGGATTGAAGAGAAGGGTAAGAGAATAGAAGTGGAATCGATGGATAAACCAAAAGAGAATGAAAAGAAAGGGAAGGAGGTGATGAAGATGAATGAACCAGAGTTTGACATCTTGAAAGTATGTAATCCACTATTAAACTGTAATGTCTAATATTGTACGCCTACGGAAAAAGAAGTTGTATGTGAGCGGACATCAACTTTGCCAGCGTTGAAGTCGATTCTCAGATATGTTGAGAAGGTAATGGAGAAAGATTCCAGCATCACTTTTTCACTACCTGCTGACATTTTTGGCATTAGTCGAAAGAGTTCTGTGCTTCGAGAGGATATATTGATCTTTATAACATGAACGAAGTCAAAACGTTTACATTGGTGGCCTATATGATGTAAGTCAATTTCATTTCTTTGCATCTAAATTTATGTATCTCGTTTATGAGTTTATATATTTTGTAGGTACTTGTATTCATCTGTTCTTCGTTCGAAAGAAAATGTGTAGTATGTCTTTGTAGATCCGTCCCTAATCTTTTCTAGAAACACACAAGAATCTCAAATTTGAAACTTGTGTAGTAGATTGATGGTGTTAAGAGCAAACTAAGTAGTTCTTGCTCATTTTAATCTCGGGTAAGTTCAGTTAGGGTATTGGTTGCATTGACAATAAAATAGTACTTACATTTTTGTATAATTAGGGGTCATTGGGCACTACTTTCCATAAATGCGTATGAGGATACAGTGTTTTACCTTGACTCGTTAAGGACGACATCCAAACACTTACAAGATATGTAACCGACACGTAAGCTTAATCTTTTAAATCATATAGTGTTGTTAATTCTAATGCATGTACAATATTCTAAGATATGTGCAATCTTATCTTGGCAAAACAGAGCAATAGCGGTATTTCACTCGCAAAAGAACATTAATAAAAGCAGGAAACAAACTTTGTGACGAACAGTAAAAACAAGTATAAATATTTAAATTGATTGTATTTTGTAGATTACTAGCAATTAAGATTAGTCCGTTATTCTAATTTGTTTTTTTATAGTATCCACTACAAGTCGGGAGCACTGCGTGTGGATACTATGTCATGAAGTATATGAGAGAAATTGTAAATAGGGGAAGCATTGTCATCTCGGATTCGGTATGTTATATATCAAACTATTTCTTTTGTGGGTATAATAATTATCATGAATACTAATTCATTTATTTTGCATGTTTACAGATTGATATACGAAAACCATACTCACAGGCTGAGTTAGATTAGGTGCGGGTTGAGTTGGCTGAGTTTTTGGGTTCGTACATATGATCTAGGACGTATTTTTCATCTCTGAAACGGGAAACTTTATTTTTTGTGGCTGTTTTTTTTGAAATGTTCATAGGGGAGGGGGGTTGATTGATGTACTTTTGAGACTTTGTTGAGGTTTAGGGTTTAGGTGAATTGTTAATAGGTGAATTGTTCATATGTAAGGGGTTGCCATTATGAAACTTTATGTATTGGGGATGATATACTTTTGGGCTAAGTTAGTTAATTAGATGATGTTTAGTTCAATTCTTGGAAATCTGCTGAAATTGTTTATATATATATATTGGTTTTGTAAATGATATATGAATATGATGCAAAGTTTTGGAAATGATATGAATAGATGATGTTGAGTTTTCATTTGATGAATATTTTTCGTTTGTATATAGTTGAATTTTTGGACCAATGGAAGCATAATACAGGAACAATAATATAAATAAATTACAATTAAAAAATGAAAAATTGCTTGACAGTTCTGAAATGTCGTGGACAACAAATTTCTTGACGGTTCACAAATGTCATAAACAACACAATTCTTGACGGTTCCAAAATGTCATTAAAAAGCATACACTTGACGGTTCCCAAATGTCATGAAAAAGAATACTCTTGACGGGTACAAAATGTCATAAACAATCACTTTCTTGACGGTTAATAAATGTCATGAAAAAATGCACTTTTGACGATTTTAAAATGTCATGAATATTCGTATTGTTGACGGCTTTTGTCATTTATATTCACATTCTTGACAGTTCTAAATTGTCATTAAAACTATACTCTTGACGGTTCTAAACTGTCATGAAAAATTGAATACTTGACGGTTATAAACTGTCAATGTTCACAATTCTTGATATTTTTTACAACTGTCCAGAAAATTGCCTTTCTTGACATTGGATTCAACGACGGAGTTAAAACCGTCAAGAAGTTTAAAACCGTCAAGAGAGTTAGTTTCTGTAGTAGTGATTATTATATGAAATCTAATAAGGCTTAATTTTGGAAGTGATTTTGGGATGTAAGTATGGTAATGTTTGTTATTATATGAAATCTAATAAGTATTGTATATGTGAATTGTTATGACTATCCTGCAGCTATGGTAGTCATATATTTGTATGCAATATTAGTTAGGTGATCTTGGTCAACATTTGTGTTAAAGTAACACTTTCAATTTGGTATACTTAGGCACCATTATAACACCTTATAAAGTTATCATTAGGTTTGTGAAAAAAAGTTTCTCTAACTTCTTGCCCTAACTACTACAGGATTTAAATAGATTCATTATGCATCAATGATGAATAAAGATTGGATTAGACTTAGAGATAGATTCTCAAAATAGTATATTAATGTAGTTGCACAATTCATGGAAGTGGTAAAGTGTCATGTAAATAAAGAAGGACAAACAAGATGCCCATGTAAAAATTGTCAAAATTCAATGTGTCAAACTTTAGATGGAATACAAAGACATTTATTTGCTAATAGAATATCTCCTTCATATAGTCAATGGATTTATCATGGAGAACCAGCAAATTTAGCTCAATTTGAAAGAGTCATAACTCCTGCCATTACACATACCATTACACAGATCATTACACAGACCAATACAATCACATATGGAAAGAAACGGTGAATGCTTTAATATAAAGAAACATACACTTTATAATATCGTTTTTAAGTGTTGGTATGTATATGGTTTGTTACAAACAAGCTATTTAAATAACTACATTTAAACCAGAAATGTTCCTACCAAACCTACAAAAATGCCTATACATCAATGAATTACCGCAAATATGGCTTCGCTACTCCAATGGATTCTGGCAAAACCTAGTAAGAAAATAAAAGGAAATAAAATTGATTCAACAATACAGCACATTCACTTCAACAACACAATACACATTCACTTCAACAACACAGCACATACACACTTCAACAATAATAATTTCTAAGTTTCGCAGTAAATTATTCTTTTCTATAACTTCTAAGCTTGGTATTGGAAATGTAGAGGGTATTCAAATGGAAAGTCTTACATATACAGGTCACATAATTATTGTAACGACCCAACTTTCCGGACTAAGCTGAGGTCACTACTCAGTGCTAAGACTCGACCACAAAACACAAAATTCATAACGGACCGGTTACGATTCATTAAAACGTTAGAAATATTACAAAAAAAAAAGTTTCTGGCCCTATTTAAATCACAGTCACAAAAGTTTCAAATAAAATACTCAGGTCATCAACTCAAAATCACAAAACCAAATATTCTAACAAAATACATCAGCGGAAGCATAAAGAAAACCAGACGCGTCCATATGGCCTTCACGCATCCTTCCTGCCTCTCGTCGATCTGCCCCTCGCTGTGCCCTTACCTGAAAAGTTTAAGAAGAGAAAAGGGTGAGTATAAACATACCCAGTAAGGGACCCACTACCGGGCCCGTTAGGGAACAACAGTTAACTTCCTATTCAGGGGTACCCTACATAACAGTCTAGTGGTTTCGTAGAACGCACATATCAGTCTCGTGATCCCGAAGGATACACCTATCAGTCTAGTGGTCCCGAGGGATGCACATATCAGTCTAGTGCTCCCGAAGGATGCACATATCAGTCTAGTGCTCCCGAAGGATGCACATATCAGTCTAGTGCTCTCGAAGGATGCACATATCCGTAAGGTACACTACCTCATAGATGAAGCTAACCGTTACCCCTCAGTCCATACTAGACCGTCTACAACAGTCATACCCCAACAACACTCATATTACAATTTTGCCATAGGCTTCGCCAGTCAGATAATATAGATTTAGACAACTACATTCTCGGTAGCTATAAGCGTCACCGCTTCACACACCATTGTGATATCCCTAGATCCAGTCAACTAGTCAATCAAACCGGAACTCACCGTCCTTCTACGACCAGACTCCATGACCAAAATCCAGACAAAAGACTACCACGTACCTAACCATAAAATTTTTAGGGTCCATCGACATACCATTCCAATCCACAACGTAGCCCATTAATATAACTACAATATACCGAACATACGCTATTCCTTACACCTGATGGCACACAAACTACAACTAACGGTCGCGTTACCTTTACATCAGACAAGAACATAGCAACGGTACTTAAAGTCAAACACACATGCATTTATTCAGTATAGTTATTAACGTGTAATCTCCTGTGGATTTCTATGTTTCCAGCCTCGATCCGAGGTCCAATAGTAGGAAAACCCTTACCTGATACTTGGTTATGCCCCCCAATCGAGTCCACGCTCAACGGATCCACCTAAACGAAAAACACAAGGGTTTTAAACGAGGATACTAGTATAAGTCATTTTAAATGGTCCTAAGCAACATCCGTTGACTTACCCGAGGAAAGGAAAGCTATCTCCAAATTAACTTGCCGTGGGACCGTGAACTTGAGCGTCAACCCCTATTACCTTCAAGGAACGAAAGATAGGACCCAGTCTTACTCCAATATTCAAACTCGAAACGGTTATGGCAACATTGGGTAAATTATCAAAATGATCCTTACTAAAGACTCACCGTGATCCGAAGTGGAGGGAGAAAAATATGGCTTAGGTGGCTCGGCTCGGCTTGGCACACCCTCGGCTCGGCTCGACTTGGCTCACCCTCGGCTCGGCTCGGCTTGGCCTCGGCTCACAGCTCGGCTCGGCTCGGCTTGGCCTCGGCTCACAGCTCGGCTCGCGGCTCAACTCAACTCGGCTTGCGGCTCGGCTCAACTCGGCTTGCGGCTTGGCTCAACTCGGCTTGCGGCTCGGCTCGCGGCTCGGCTCGCAGCTTGAAACGCGGGTCGGACTAGAAGCGGGTTCTCGGGTCGGGTTGACTTGTAATCGGGCAACCACGAACGACAACCTTCGGACGTTCGACGACGGAGACGCGTCGCGGCTTGGTGGAGTCCAACGAACGGCTCTACTTCAACGCGGCGGAGGGCGAGTGATTGACGGCGGATACGGTCGGACGAAGGACGCACGGCGGCGTCCGAGTGCGTGAAACCGAGAGGAGATCCGAAATGGTAGAGAGCCGCGGCGGACGAAATGTTGAAGCTGACAACCACGACGACGGAGACGGAGACGCGACGGAGGAGAAGAGGCGAAGAAGTCCGGCAGCCAACGTCGGGTGAAGGACGGAGAGGCACTGGAATGGCAGTGGCGGCGCGAGGAAGAAGAAGACAAAAATGGATGATGGGGGGGGGTGTCGCGCGCCTTTAGGGTTTTTAAAAAAAATTTATTATTATATGTATATATATATATATATATAAAACGAAATAGATAATAAAATAAATAAAATAACAATAATAATATAAATAATAAAAGAAAGTATTAAATAATAAAAATAAAATTAATAATACAAATTTTAATATTAATTAATTATAACAATATTAATATCAAATAGTTAATATAATAATCAATAAAAATAAAGGCATTAATATTAAGTTATCATGATGAAAATAAATAATAATAATGCGATAAATAATATTATATTATTATTTCATCATCTACAAAGTTTTAAAAATCCCAAAAGTTTCACATAAAATGCTAGAATTTTACCTCGCTATTCGGGGCGTTACATTCCTCCCTCCTTAGGGAACTTTCGTCCTCGAAAGTTTTTATTCCTCGAACTGTTCGGGATAACGGGACCTCATGTCGTCTTCTCGCTCCCATGTAGCCTCTTCCACCCAGTGATTCCGCCATAATACTTTAACCAAAGGAATTTCTTTATTCCTCAACGTTTTCACCTCTCTAGCCAGCACCTCAACGGGTTGTTCAGTATAGCTCAAGTTTTCATCAATCTCTAGTGGCTCGTAATCCACTACATGGGATGGATCTGGCACGTACTTCCTCAACATAGAAACATGAAACACATGATGAACGGTCGAGAGTGATGGTGGCAACGCCAAGCGATAAGCTACAGGGCCAATCCGCTCCAGAATCTCAAACGGCCCAACAAAACGGGGACTCAGCTTTCCCCTCATTTCAAATCGTAAGACACCTCTCATAGGTGCTACCTTTAAGAACACCTTGTCCCCTACCTCAAACTCAAGATCCTTCCGTCTCACATCTGCATAACTCTTCTGCCTACTCTGAGCGGTATGCATGCATGATCTAATCTTCTGTATCGCTTCGTTAGTAGACTGAACTAACTCAGGACCCATCAATCTCTGCTCACCCACCTCACCCCAGCAAACCGGGGATCTACAACATTTACCGTACAAGGCCTCAAATGGTGTCATGCCAATAGTAGCCTGATAACTGTTATTATAAGCAAATTCCATCAAATGCAAGTGGGAGTCCCAGCTACCTGGAAATTCCAATGCACACGCTCGCAACATATCCTCTAGAACTTGGTTCAGACGCTCAGTCTGACCGTCAGTCTATGGATGGAAAGTTGTACTAAAGTCTAACCTCGTGCCCATAGCAGTCTGCAAACCCTTCCAAAATTTGGAAGTGAAACGGGCATCTCTATCAGAAACAATCGACACTGGCACTCCGTGTAATCTCACTATCTCAGACATGTACAGCTGTGCCCACTTACTAGCAGTATAGGTGGATTTACCCGGAACGAAGTGCGCTGATTTGGTAAGTCTGTCCACCACAACCCAAATCACTGTAAAACCCTCAGAGTTCTCGGCAGTCCTGTAATGAAATCCATGAACACGTTTTCCCACTTCCATTCCGGTATGCTCAAGGGTTGTAATAAACCCGCTGGTTTCTGCCTTGGTGCCTTAACCTGCTGACACACCAAGCATCTACTAACAAATTCTGCTACCTCCCTCTTCATGTTACGCCACCAATAAACCCGCTTCAGGTCCTGATACATCTTCGTACTACCTGGGTGCATGGAAAATGGGGAACTGTGAGCCTCAGATAATAATTCTGTCTTAACCGCACTATCTGACGACACACAGAGGCGTCTCTCAAACAAAAGTCCACCATCAGAGGATATGGAGAACTCAACTGCTTGCCCTGCCTCTGCTAGGCCACGTTTCTCAACCAAATAAGGATCGTTACTCTGAGCATCAATGATCCTTTGCCTCAAAGTCGGCTGTACCGTCAACTGGGCTAACTGTATAGTGACTGCCCCCACTGACACTGCAATCTCAGCCCGCTCAAGATCTCGAAGCAATGGGGCCTGTCGGGTAATAAGTGCTGCTGAATGTGATACCTTTCTACTAAGAGCATCAGCTACCACATTTGCCTTGCCTGGATGATACAGTATCTCACAATCGTAATCCTTCACTAACTCAAGCCATCTTCGCTGTCTCATATTCAATTCCTTCTGAGTAAAGAAGTATTTCAAGCTCGTATGATCCGTGAAGATCTGTATCTTTTCACCATATAAGTAATGCCTCCATATTTTCAAAGCAAAAACCACTGCTGCCAACTCTAAATCACGTGTAGGGTAGTTCTGCTCATGACTCTTCAACTGACGAGAAGCATAAGCGGCCACCTTACCTTGTTGCATCAAAACACAACCCAAACCCTTCTTGGAAGCATCACTATAAATCACAAAACTGCCAGAACCATCAGGTACAGTAAGAACCGGTGCGGTAACTAGCTTCTGTTTAAGGTTCTGGAAACTGTCCTCACATGCCTTGCTCCAAACAAAAGGAGCTCCCTTCCTGGTCAACTGATTAAGAGGAGTAGCTATACGAGAAAAGTTCTCCACAAACCGTCGATAATAACCTGCTAAACCTAGAAAACTACGAACCTCACTGACTGTGGAAGGTCGGGTCCAACCGGTGACTGCCTGTATCTTAGCTGGATCCACAGAGACTCCAGCCTTAGAAACCACGTGGCCCAGAAAGGACACCTGCTTCAGCCAAAACTAGCATTTAGAGAACTTTGCATACAACTTATTATCCCGAAGTGTTTGCAAAACTATACGTAAATGCTCCTCATGTTCGGCCTCCGTCTTGGAGTATATCAAGATATCATCAATAAACACGATCACAAAAGTATCTAGGAACTCCCTAAACACTATGTTCATCAAGTCCATAAACACTGCCGGAGCATTCGTCAAACCAAAAGACATCACAATAAACTCGTAGTGTCCATATCTGGAACGAAATGCTGTCTTCGGTACATCACCATCCTTAATCCTCAGTTGATGATATCCCGACCGAAGATCAATCTTAGAGAACACCGTGGCTCCCTGTAACTGGTCAAATAGATCGTCGATCCTGGGCAAGGGATATCAGTTCTTAACGGTTACCTTGTTCAACTCCCTATAGTCAATGCATAGACGCATCGATCCATCCTTCTTCTTAACAAATAAAACTGGCGCACCCCAAGGTGACACGCTCGGTCGAATGAATCCCTTATCAAGCAATTCTTGTAACTGCACCTTCAGTTCTTTCAGCTCTGTGGGGGCCATTCTATAAGGGGCTCTGGATATAGGAACCGTGCCCGGCTCCAACTCTATGGCAAACTCAACCTCTCTGTGAGGAGGTAACCCTGGAAGTTCTTCAGGAAAGACATCCGGATAGTCCCTCACCACCGGTTCTGATGACAGGGATACATCGACCTCTCTAGTATCCACCACGCTCGCTAAGATACCCCAAGTACCCTGACTGAGCAGTTTACTGGCCCTGATGGCTGAGATTACCTGAGGCAACGACCTTGACCCTTCTCCCTTAAATTTAAAACTGGCCATCGAGGGAGGGTTAAATGCTACCTCCTTATGGGAACAATCTATGCTGGCGTGGTTAGCGGCCAACCAATCCATACCCAGGATTACATCAAAGTCGAGCATGTCCAGGACTAACAGCGTTACTTCAATCACATGGCCTGCTATCTCAATCTGGCATGCTTTCACCTTTTCCTTTGACAACATACACTCCCCGGAAGGAGTAGATACTGATAGAACATGGTGTAAGGGCTCTACCTCTAACCGGGCATGCAACACAAATGCGGCAGAGATAAAAGAATGTGACGAACCCGAATCAAACAAAACTAAGGCGTAATGCCCCAATACTGGAAGCGTACCTGTCACCACCGTGCCTGCCCTCTCAGCCTCAGTCTTGTTGGTAGCAAAGACTTTACCCTGATGTGGAGCACCTGCTCCCTGATTCTGCGCATTCCCTGTAAGTCTCAACGGGCATCTGTTAGCTGTATGACCCTCTTGCCTACACTTAAAGCAAGTTCTGGTCCCAAATAAACAACGGCCCAGATGGTGCTTTCCACGAGTGGTACACAACGGCTTCCCTCTGGCAGCTTCCCCTGCCTCAAAAGGTTTCTGCTGGAAGCGGCGAAACTCACCACCTCATCTGAAGTTCCGCTGTGGCACTGGAACAGGCTGCTTCTCAGCCTTCCTCTTCTGTCCCGAGGTTGAACCTCTACCAGCGGCCTTAGACAAGTTAGCCCTCTCCTGTAAACTGAGATCCACTGCCAGGCGCAGTGCATCGGCATGAGTAGCGGGTCGGAAAGCTCGAACCAAACCCTAAATGTCCAGTCGGAGGCCTCTAACAAACTTATTAGCTCTGGCCGCCTCGGTCGTTATCATCTCGGGAGCGAAGCGGGATAACATGTCAAACTCTGCATCATACTGCTCCACTGTCATGTCACCCTGCTCTAAGTTCAGGAACTTCTGCCGCTTGGCATCTCTCAAACTAGCAGAGAAGAATTTTGCATAGAAACTCTCCTTGAACTGTTGCCACGTGATCTGACTCACATCACCACCTAGCATTCTCTATGTAGTCTCCCACCATGCAGTACCTCTGTCTGTCAACATGAAAACAGCACACTGAACTTTCTAATCCTCAGGGCACTTCATGTATCGGAATATGGTCTCCAAAGACGATAACCACAGCTGAACCCTGGTGGGGTCCTCCAAAGACCCATCGAATGTCGTGGGATTATACTTCCTGAAATCCCTCAGGTGCTTGGCTTCTGCTGACAACTGATCCGGCACAACCTGGGGCGCAACTGGTACTGGAGCTGGAGCTGGAGCAGGAGCTGGTTCTGGAGCTGGCGCTGGAGCTGGCGGGGCAGGCTGCTGCTGCTCCCGCATCTGCATAATCAAATCCCTAAATCTCTGCTCCATGGCAGCTAGGTCCGCATGAGTAACTGGCGCAGCCGGGTCAGTGGCTTGGGCTACAGGCTGTACCTCAGGTTGAACACGTCCTGCTCCCCTCCCTCGGCCTCCTCGACCATCCCTACGTGCACCCCTCCTCGGCGGCATTTCTCCTAACAACCACTAATGATCCCTTTAGTCATAAGTGATAATTTACTTCACAGTTTAATTTAGGTAAGGTAATGCATATAGAGTTATACATATAATTTCATGAGAGCGTACCTGACGAGTGGCAAGGATCGTTTTAGCCATAAGGACACAAAACACAGACTCACATCATAAGTCAGTCTACATAACCTAAAACTTAGGCTCTGATACCAACTGTAACGACCCAACTTTCCGGACTAAGCTGAGGTCACTACTCAGTGCTAAGACTCGACCACAAAACACAAAATTCATAACCGACCGGTTACGATTCATTAAAACGTTAGAAATATTACAAAAAAAAACAGTTTCGGGCCCTATTTAAATCACAGTCACAAAAGTTTCAAATAAAATACTCAGGTCATCAACTCAAAATCACAAAACCAAATATTCTAACAAAATACATCAGCGGAAGCATAAAGAAAACCAGATGCGTCCATATGGCCTTCACGCATCCTTCCTGCCTCTCGTCGGTCTGCCCCTCGCTGTGCCCTTACCTGAAAAGTTTAAGAGGAGAAAAGGGTGAGTATAAACATACCCAGTAAGGGACCCACTACCGGGCCCGTTAGGGAACAACAGTTAACTTCCTATTCAGGGGTACCCTACATAACAGTCTAGTGGTTCCATAGAACGCACATATCAGTCTCGTGATCCCGAAGGATACACCTATCAGTCTAGTGATCCCGAGGGATGCACATATCAGTCTAGTGCTAGCGAAGGATGCACATATCAGTCTAGTGCTCTCGAAGAATGCACATATCAGTCTAGTGCTCCTGAAGGATGCACATATCAGTCTAGTGCTCCCGAAGGATGCACATATCCGTAAGGTACACTACCCCATAGATGAAGCTAACCGTTACCCCTCAGTCCATACTAGACCGTCTACAACAGTCATACCCCAACAACACTCATATTACAATTTCGCCATAGGCTTCGCCAGTCAGATAATATAGATTTAGACAACTACATTCTCGGTAGCTATAAGTGTCACCGCTTCACACACCATTGCGATATCTCTAGATCCAGTCAACTAGTCAATCAAACCGGAACTCACCGTCCTTCTACGACCAGACTCCATGACCAAAATCCAGACAAAAGACTACCACGTACCTAACCGTAATATTTTTAGGGTCCATCGACATACCATTCCAATCCACAACGTAGCCCATTAATATAACTACAATATACCGAACATCCAGCATCGGTGCCTATCCGTACGCTATTCCTTACACTCGATGGCACACAAACTACAACTAAAGGTCGCGTTACCTTTACATCAGACAAGAACATAGCAACGATACTTAAAGTCAAACACACATGCATTTATTCAGTACAGTTATTAACGTGTAATCCCATGTGGATTTCTACGTTTCCAGCCTCGATCCGAGGTCCAGTAGTAGGAAAACCCTTACCTGATACTTGGTTATGCCCCCCGATAGAGTCCACGCTCAACGGATCCACCTAAACGAAAAACACAAGGGTTTTAAACGAGGATACTAGTATAAGTCATTTTAAATGGTCCTAAGCAACATCCGTTGACTTACCCGAGGAAAGGAAAGCTATCTCCAAATTAACTTGCCGTGGGACCGTGAACTTGAGCGTCAACCCCTATTACCTTCAAGGAACGAAAGATAGGACCCAGTCTTACTCCAATATTCAAACTCGAAACGGTTATGGCAACATTGGGTAAATTATCAAAATGATCCTTCTTGAAGACTCACCGTGATCCGAAGTGGAGGGAGAAAAATATGGCTTAGGTGGCTCGGCTCGGCTTGGCTTACCCTCGACTCGGCTCGGCTCGACTTGGCTCACCCTCAGCTCGGCTCGGCTTGGCCTCGGTTCACAGCTCAGCTCGGCTCACCCTCGGCTCGGCTCACCCTCGGCTCGGCTCGGCTTGGCCTTGGCTCACAGCTCGGCTCGCGGCTCGGCTCAACTCGGCTTGCGGCTCGGCTCAACTCAGCTTGCAGCTCGGCTCGCGGCTCGCAGCTTGAAACGCGGATCGGACTGGAAGCGGGTTCTCGGGTCGGTCGACTTGTAATCGGGCAACCACGAACGACAACCTTCGGGCGTTCGACGACGGAGATGAGTCGCGGCTTGGTGGAGTCCGACGACCGGCTCTACTTCAACGCAGCGGAGGGCGACTGATTGACAGCGGATACGGTCGAACGATGGACGCACGGCGGCGTCCAAGTGCGTGAAACCGAGAGGAGATCCGAAATGGTAGGGAGCCGCTGCGGACCAAATGTTGAAGCTGCCAACCACGACGGCGGAGACGGAGACGCGACGGAGGAGAAGAGGCGAAGAAGTCCGGCAGCCGTCGTCGGGTGAAGGACGGAGAGGCACTGGAATGGCAGTGGCGGCGCGAGGAAGAAGAAGACGAAAATGGATGAAGGGGGGGTGTCGCGCGCCTTTAGGGTTTTTTAAAAAAATTTATTATTATTATTATTATTATTATTATTATTATTATATATATAAAACGAAATAGATAATAAAATAAATAAAATAACAATAATAATATAAATAATAAAAGAAGGTATTAAATAATAAAAATAAAATTAATAATACAAATTTTAATATTAATTAAATATAACAATATTAATATCAAATAGTTAATATAATAATCAATAAAAATAAAGGCATTAATATTAAGTTATAATGATGAAAATAAATAATAATAATGCGATAAATAATATTATATTGTTATTTCATCATCTACAAAGTTTTAAAAATCTTGAAAAATTCACATAAAATGCTAGAATTTTACCTCGCTATTCGGGGCGTTACAATTATCCTATTGTTTAAGTACCACAATGCACAATTTCATCACTAAAAATGAAATCTACAAATTCATCCATATGAAAAAGAAGAAAAACAGAATCGCAAATACCAAATTCAACTAAATTAATTACAAAACTTCACACAAAGTCCAAAACCAACAACAAATAACAAAACTTAAAGCTAAAAATGGGCTTTGCATAATTACGAGCATGTATAGCCGGTAGAGACAAAAATTTGAGTGCCACACCATCTTTTTCACAAAAGTATTATGCAACAGGGACTCATATAATACTAAGTTGCAACAGAGACTTGTATAATACTAAGTTGCGTAGAGAATAAAGGTTAACCTAATATTAAAATATGAATGAATAGAACTTCCTATGCTATAGAAGATATCAGAAGCTTACTTGCATAAAATATAAATGTGAACGACACAATACTAAAGTATAATATGATCGAACTTCATAAATATATACATGTCAAATGATAGACCTTTAGTATTTATAAGAGGGTTGTGTTATTGATAATATTGATTTGTTATAAACAATAAATACCTTAACTCCATGATTTGTTATAAGAGGGTTGTGTTTTTGATAATATTGATTTGTTATAAACAATATTACTAATAGTTGTAGGTATCATCATTACACTTATTATTAACAAAAGTGCACTTTTAAAGCATAGAAAACACTTTCATCAAAACTAAAATGATACAAAATATACTTTAAACAACAATAGTCAAATATGTATTTTGGTAGGGATGTAGAAACTACTTACATAGATTGAAGCCCACAATTTTCAATCTACAAATCTACTTCCCATACTTAAGATGACTTTCTGCATTGGATCTTGAAGTGAAAAAAAAAATCTATGTTAAATGAACTCAACTTGCAAAAGTACCTTGAACTAAGAAAAGGCATAGGCATCACAAGCTTCTTTTGGAGAAGATATCTTGTTATTCAACTCCCACAAAGAGGTCTCTATCATATAAGAAAACACCGACAATAATGTGAAAGTACTTGGTGTTCTTTTACTATTTCTATTATATGTTGCTTCTATTAGTTGTTATTTTGTACTCTTGTGTGTTTGAGAACCTTTGATCATTTTATTAATATATTATAGCAGAGTACTATCTCTGTTTTGGCCTTATTGTTGAGGCCTTTTTGAGTTTCAAATTTAGTATCTTAACATACTCCTATTGTCTACCTATTAAGTTCTCTTTTACTTCTCAAAAACCAACCTAAGTCTTAAAAACTAACAAATATGTACAATGTATTCTTAAAAAATGTTCTTGTTTTAAGAATTCAACCAATAACTCAAATACCTTTTAAAGAAATGTGAAAATGGGGAGGAAACAAACATAACTAAAAAACAAATTTGTTATCAACAACCTAAATTATAATTCATAAATTTTCCAGTTTCTATCTATAGGCTCGTGATGTCAGACTCTAAAGTTACTTAAAATGTTAGTTTTAATACTATGACTAACTTCAAGAATTTTATGTATATTACGAATATCTAAACAGTATATCTATCGTAAATGTTATCAACAAGTTCATTTAATCGAGATGTCTACATCAACATCATATTGATCAAAAGTATGATCCCACATCAGGAAGCAGACAAATTTAAAACTATAAATAAATTGAGAAATTTCAAACTCAAACTCGAAAACGTAGGATAAAATAGAATTTTTTTGGAGTTAGTTACAATAGGCATCAAATTGTATAAGTCAGTCTCAAAAGGAGACTGCGGTAGGATAGAAATTTCCAAACAACATAAATGAAAAGGTGATTTTCTTTAAATTAATTTATAATCATGTTTACCAAACACTAAAAACAGTTCAGATTCCCACCTAATCAATGATTATACGTAGGATAAATCAAAAATCAATCCCAAACACAATCTTAAAATGTTCATACCAATCTAAAAACATCCACAGCTGATGATCCCATTCCGGAAAGCATAAATGAAACTTGACCATAAACATTCCAATTAGAAATCTTGATTTCTCAAAAGAAGAAACGGAACCCTTCCTCTAGAAACTTCAAATTGCTTAACTAACCATCGAACTTACAAGCCTAGTTTGAAAACGAGAGGAAGGAATTGATGAATTGTTCAAACATACCATTCATAAACAGTCCTTTTTAAAAAAAGTGGAAATATAAGGTTTCTCATAGATAAAATGAAAAGAGATGCACAAAGTATAGAAAATCTAGGAAATACAAAGTTGTGAATATTGCTATGAATTCATACGTTCACTCTTTCGACCCTGCGCATTTCATCTTTGAGTAGAGATAAATGTGCAGCTGAAGTCCAATGGATGCAATCGACTGGACTGGCGAGGGAGGAGAAAATATTAGTCAATGCATCAGGCAGAATTTAAAGCCTGAATATAAAAAATCAGTAATTTAATAGGCTGACAAATATCCGATGAAAGAAGAGTAACAGCGCAAGGTACTCTAACCATTCTTCAAGTAGCGCCGATTCTGTCGATGGGAAACTGAAGGCCGGCTTTGACAGAGCGAGAGACAAGCTTCTTCTTAGGATCGCCACCGCCTATTCTGCTGGTGAAGCCTTTCTTCGTTTGAGTGGGAGGTCTCTCGACGTACTTCCTTCTTGCTTCACACTAGCACAGGACAGTGGGGTAAGAAGAAGAAAACAAGGATTGACTTCGCCGTGCAACCTGGAAGAAGAAATCGTGGTCTGCGGGTTTTGAAGAGTTGAAAGGGTTTGCGTGAGATAGGACTCCAATTTTAGGGAAAATTGAACTAAAATTTATTAAAGTAAAATTATTTAATGTTTTTACCTTTTATGACAATAAATAACTGTCTATTGGGTTTCTTAGCTTGTTTGAAAACTTTCTACAATTGGGCTTTCTACCGACTTGTTTGTTCTTTTCTTTTTTTTTTTTTTTGTTTGTCGAAATCAATTATATACTTTTTGTACTGATTTGGATTGGGTGCAGATTATTTCTATTCTTGAGTTGTTTACTTATTCTTATCTTACAATGTGGAATAGTTGAGTTGTTTTGGTCTAGGTTAATGTGGAATTGTTGTAGATTAATGTGGAATAGTTGGGGTGTCTTAGGAGGCTTTTCACATGTTTTTGCATGCTTAGGAAGCCTTTAAGTACTTATGTATCATCTCGCACATTCCAAACTTTTCATTACGTTTTTCGAAATCAAATTTTTACCTCTCTTAAGTCCTTTGGAATGCTTTTATACATGTTTAGAAAGCCTTTTAGGTACTTATGTATCATCTCACTTAAATCTTGCACACATCTCGCTCATTCCAAACTTTCACTATGCATTTCGGAATCAAATTTTTATCCCTTTTAAGTCCTTTGGAGTGTTTTTATGCATATTTAGTAAACCTTTTAGGTACTTATGTTTTATCTCGCACACATCTCACACATTCCAAACTTTCACTATGCATTTTGAAATCAAAATTTTGTCCCTCTTAAGTGCTTTGGAGTGTTTTTATGCATGTTTGGTAAGCCTTTTAGGTACTTATATTTTATCTCACACATCAACTTTTACCTATGGGTTTTAAAATCAATTTCTTTCTCTTTTAAGTCCTTTGGTGTGCTTTAATGCATGTTTAGGAAGCCTTTTAGGTATTTATGTATCATCTCACACTTTCCAAACTTTTACTACACGTTCCAAAATCAAATTTCTACCTCTATAAGTCGTTCTGAGTGTTTTGAAATCAAATTTCTTCCTATCTTAAGTCCTTTTGAGTGCTTTAATGCATGTTTAGGAAGCCTTTTAGGTAATTATGTATCATCTCACACACATCTCACACATTTCAAACTTTCACTATGCATTCCAAAATCAAATTTCTACCCTTTTTAAGTCATTCGATGTGTTTTTATGCATGTTTGGTAAGCTTTTTAGGTACTTATGTTTTATCTCACACATATCCGCACATTCCAAACTTTCACTATGGGTTTTGAAATCAAATTTCTACCTCTTTTAAGTCCTTTGGAGTGCAATAATGCATTTTTAGGAAGCCTTGTAGATACTTATGTATCATCTCACACACATCTCGCACATTCCAAACTTTCACTATGCCTTTCGGAATCAAATTTCTACCCTCTTATGCCCTTTTGAGTATTTTTATACATGTTTAGGAAGTCTTTTAGGTACTTATATTTTATCTCGCACATTTGAAACGTTCACTATACGTTTTGAGATTAAATTTCTATCCCTCTTAAGTTCTTTGGAATGTTTTTATACATGTTTAGTAAGTCTTTTAGGTCTTATGTTTTATCTCGCCCACATCTTGCACATTTCAAACTTTCTCTATGTGTTTTGAAATCAAATTTCTACCACTCTTAAGTCATTTGAAGTGCTTTTATGCATGTTTAGTAAGTCTTTTAGGCACTTATGTTTTATCTCGCACGCATCTCACACATTCCAAACTTTCATTATGTGTTTCGAAATTAAATTTCTACCCCTTTTAAGTCCTTTATAGTGCTTTTATGCATGTTTAGGAGACCTTTTAGGTACTTATGTTTTATCTCGCACAGATCACACATGGCATAGAGACTTTAAATTGTTTTTCATTTGTTCTTTTTTTTTTATCAGGCTTTTGTTATGACATTGACATTGAATAACAGGCCCATGTACAAGATTAAGTCATCTCATCATTTCCAGGCTCTTATAAGTTGTTTGTCTCATTTAGAAAACACAACTAGTAATATTAAGGCCAAACTCAAATTGGATCAATTAGCCTTATTTAGAAAAATAATATTCGCCCACTTTTTTTGATATAAATATCGTCTTCGATGGGCTACTCATCCATTACTTCTTGTTAAGGAACATGGAAAATGAAAGAAAAGATCATATAAGTTTCTTGTTATGGGGTGTTGTGTGTACTTTTGGTAGAAGGGAGTTTAACATTGTAACTGGTCTATGGGGTCCCAAAAAAGAAGTCTATTCAATCTGTTGGGAATACTAGATTGATAAAGAAGTTCTTCAAAGACAAAAAGTCCATTTATGTAAGCGAGTTAGAAGACACATATTTGGAATATGATGGTGACGACGATGATATGGTCAAATTAACTTTGGTGTACTTTATAGAGCTATCCTTATTAGGAAAAGATAGGAAAACCAAAGTGGACCAAAACTTTTTAAAAATTGTTGATGATTAGGAAACATTTGATAGTTATGGTCAGGGTAGGATTGTGTTCTGACGTGCGTTTATTGCTTAAAAAGAGCCTTGGACATGCAACATGCCAAGGGAAAGAGGAAGTTCACTAAGACGAAATATGCATGTGTTACAGGTATGCTTCTTTCTACTTCAAACTTATGCATATAATCATGGGAGTTCCTTCTGTTTTTCATTCTGGGGCATTTCCTAAACTACACCCTTCTTTTTTGTTTGTCGAATGGGGAATAGGTTTGGGCATATGGGTATATACCAACCATCATTGGATGTAGTGTAAAGAAAGTAAATGATGATGTCATACAATGTATGCTGAGGTGGGTGTGCCAACAATCAACGAAGTCCCATACTACACAAAGTTAGGTGTTTGAGTCGCTAATAGTAAGTAACAAACAATAGTAATTAACTTGAGGATCGCATGACTTTATTCCTTTTTGTTTGCCCTAAATACATTTGCTTTTTCTCTTTTTAGTTGATTATTAAGAAAGTCATTGAGATGATACCTGAAGAGGAGCGGTTGAGAATAAATTCAAGCGAACATTTTGACGAGCTCCACCCATTTAACATTGTTAATACGAAGAATGGTGGTTCAAAAGAGCAGGAGAAGTTAGTTATGACAAAGGTGACTTCAAAAGAGTAGGAAACAATAGTCGAAGTTTAAGATGAAAGAGACTATTAGGAATCTTGACGATAAGGTTTGAATTGAGAAAACTGGGACAAAAATTCTTACTCGTTTGGATTCAGGCGTCACCAAGACAGAACCATTTTCCAATCAATGACCACACGTTTGAGCCGCATGTAGGAAGTGTTTACCTCTCTACTCCATTCACAATTCTAACTAAACGATCTACGACATCAACAACCACTACCTTTCAGTCTCAACCATTCGTTTATGATCCCCTGCACAAAATATTTGACACCATGTTAGATAGACTTAGAGCTTGGATTACAGACAATGAGGTATGTGACACATTTTATGGGAAAAATCGAAGATGTTTTTCAGTGACTTGTTTATGTGTCGCTAGGGGTTGGCTAATGAGGTAAGGGCTTTTCTTATTAGAGATAGTTGCAAATATAGCAATTATATTCAAAATAATTAAGTATATAGCAACATTTAAAAAAATTGTAAATATAGCAAAATCTATCACTGTTAGAAGTCTGTCACTGATAGACCATGTAGTAAATGTTCGTCTGATAAACCATAACAGTCTATCGACGATAGAAGTCTATCACTAATAGATTTTGCTATATTTGCAATTTTTTAAAAATATTCCTACATACCTAATAATTATTCTAAAAATTATTAACCATTATAATTATCCTTCTTATTATTTCTGTAATTATAATTTGTGTTTTTTTTTTTTGTGATTGTTATGACTACATTCAACAGCATCTCATACATTTAATGCTTACTTTTGTTTCCATTAGCATTTGGATGTACCTTTTCTTTTCATTCGCTTGAAGTTTAAGGCAGCCAGTACACCTTTTACACAAAACTTCACAACTGTAAACACAATATTTATGGTTTGTACTTATAACGATACTTTATGTATGTTCTTGCATTTGAAGGTTGTCTTCTTGTATGTTCTTTTATTGTCATGGTTAATCTACTTTATGTATGTACTTGTAATGCTTATATTTTTTCTTTGCAGCAAATTTTAGTTTCGAAGTGATCTGGATACAAATAATGTATTAAAGAGAATCATCCATTTGACTGGAAGGAAGAGTATCGGTTGGTTGATCATGTCCTACTTTAGAAAGAAAATTGACGTTCCAATTATGGACCAACGCTCCTATGTATTGAATTTTCTTGTGGAATTTATAGGAGTTGTATATCATGTATATTGTGAAATCTAAACATAAATAGTTATGGATAACAATCGTGTAGTTATGGTAAACGATCGTGAACCGTATGGTAAGCAACCGTTAACCATAATTACGCGTTACTTACCATAACTACACGATCGTTTACCATGGTCAGCACAATCATGTAGTTATGGTAAACGATTGTGTGGCCGATTATGTATTACTAAAGTATATTATTTAAAATAAACTATATGATCGTATATCATGATCTAAATAATCATGCATCATTCATTTAGACTGTATTACACGGTCGTATAGCATAATTTATAAACCCATGGTCCATTTCAGATAGGTCACCCCAAATAGTTATATTATAAATACATAAAATATACTTTACAATTTTTATTCGATTCTTCAACCACACTTGTCTTTGGTGACTACATACTAGAAAAAAAAACAAGAGCAAAAAATAAAATAAAATAAGGTGAAGGCCAAAGGGACCAATAAATCTAATTGCAAAAGAACTCTTTCCTAGCTGCAGGGTCTAATTTAGTGACTAATCTTCTATACGATCATTTAACATCATACACTATCATTTAGCTTTCTATACAATTGTTTACCCTCCCATGTTATCATTTAGCTTTCAAACGATCGTAATTGGTTATCCTCTTACACGATCATTTAGCTTTCTATACGATTGTTCAATATCATACATGATCGTTTACCCTCTTATGCGATTGTTTAGCTTTCAGACGATCGTAATCGTTTACTTTGTTACATGATCGTTTAGCTTTCTAAATGTTTCTAACAATTTCTTTCAAGTGAAATTCAAGATTAGTTCTTCCCTGCCATTCCCATGGGTTCGATACCTCGACTTGCCGGTATACTACTATATTAGTTAGTAAAGGTTTTACAAATTACTTTTTGACAAAAGTGAAACTTGGTAAGCCATCTACCCTTGTTCCTGTTCTTTCCAATAACAACCTCATTTTATTTTCTAATACCATTAAAGTGATCTTATCAATACATTTTTGTCACACATATTCTTTACTCCTATCACCACATCACCATGCGGAGGAATTCATTAGAAGATAAGAATGTTAGTTGGAGTTGATGTGACATGATAAGGCTGCTTTTGATGCCGAAATATGCAAAAGAATAGAAGTATCCCGCTTAAAGTAACCTATATATACCTCCATCTCTACCATGAGAAAGAAGGTCTGAATGGACCAAAAGCTAGAGAGCTTTGGGAAGGTTGTCTCCTTCAGAGTCGACGAAAGAGAATAGCTCTTTCCCTTTTGTAGAAGTTCTTCTCCCCTTCACCCTCTCTCCGATCAACTTATGAGTGAGAGCTTAGAGAGTGATTAGAGAGAGAAACCCCGAACCATTACCCTAACTTGTAAAAGAGCCAAGGAATGCTACACAAGGCATTATGTAGCTCGAATCCCTTCTTTACTTTTCATTTTTATACTTTTAATGTAATATTTTAACTTTTACATTTCCAGGGTCTGAAGGCCTACATCAATCAATACATTGCATCTTTATTCACTGTCTTTTTGTCACTTCTTTACTGTTCATCTTGTTGAAGTGTTATAAGTAGTTTAAATTTATGATAAGTGCTTTATACGAGATATGTGAGACACTGATCTTGACTTACCCTTTACGCGACAAGACTCTGTGTGGCGGAGGCAGTCTACACGATAAACAATGGGGTTTTTATTGGAAAGTGTGACGTGAAGAACTGTTAGGCATTAGGCTCACTTCACCCTAAGATTGTGGCATAACGCCTAAGTCGGTGGTTGATTTGACCTCGCTGCCTAATCCGAATCCAGGATAAGGATTTGGCACAAATACGTGGCACCTTGTAAATGGACAACCCTCGCCACCAGTCAGAAGTTCTCATTTCTGCAGGAAAAAATTCCACTCGAAAGGCTTATAAATAGGTGAAACCCTACCATTGTGGAACTGCTTCCACCTTACAAAAATATAATCAATATGCAGAATAATGCTCAAGAGAGTAAGTAGTAAGGACATAGCTAAACGTGGGTTGAAAGGAGTTTGAGAACAAACTCCATTATGGTGATTGACCTCCATCGTTTATGTCCCGAAAAGAGAACAAGTGTGGTGTCTTGACTCCAAGAGGTTGTCCACCATAAAAGACAGACAATGTGACTCTTATATATAAGAAAATCTTGATAGTTATCACCTAATTTACCTTTATCATTTGTATCCCGAAAGGTGAACAAGTGTGGCGTTTAAGCATCGAGAGGTTGCTCGCCTTAATTAGAAGTTAAGTGATGTCTATCGCATCAAGGACTGTTGTATGGCATAATTGCCAACGACATCGACACCTTCCTTCACCTTTCATTATTAAAAGTTAGTTCACTCTCTATATTCACACCATTCCATATTACCTTCTACAAAATATCTAGTGTAAATAGTAGATTCAATACATACATGAACACACTTACACTTCATACTGTATAGATATTTATACCGCTTGGAAGAAGTAAACATTATAGATAAGATTGGTTGAAATTCCCTATATTCGATCCTAGCTTATCCAGAAAACCTATCGCTTTGCTTACACTTGGACAATTGATAGAAAAACTTATACTCAATGCATATGAAGTAGTTACACATGGAAAGGATGTGTACCTTTTATTGCACGATCCTCGACAGAGACACAGAGAGCATATTGCATGCAATGACCATGTCTTATCACGTAGCATAATCGTAGACATAGAACCTCAATAGCACAACAATGAATTTATTATTAAGCAAATGAGAGGTGCGTTAACGATTGTGTATCCTATTGTGCAGGGTTTATTCTTACCCTATTGATTCTGCGAAGAGAAGATTGACACATTTTAAGCTTGAAAATAATTTAATAACTTCATCAATAATTTTCTCGAACATCTCGATATATATAAATACAAGTAACACTTTAAATGAAACAAAAACTCAAGCTTCAGAACTTCAACGAGTAACAGCTCAACAGTTCGTCTTTTCTTAGCAGCTTTTTCACCTAGCTTGCTTGAGGAAGGGAAATTTAAAACATAAGCCTAATGCTTAGAGAATGATATTTTAGGCAAACCTTTTGGGCAATACAAGCATACAATAAAAACTCTCATTTTCATAAATGTCTTAACGCCTCATCACATGTTAAATAACACAAATCACATTAGCCTTTACTTTTTTCTCTCGCTTAGACATTGAACTTCCTCAACGCATGACTACTGTGATGACTCGTTTCATTCCAACTTTTGAGGAAATTGTCACAAGGTGCAATCCTTGTAAGTATTTTTTTAGGTTGTATTTAAACATTGATTGGGACTGTGGATTATTTTGGATGAGCGCGTGGTGAGACACACTCAATGTTATTTTAAGTTTGGAAAGCATAGAAGTGTGAGTTTCTCCTATTTTCCAAGTGTGGTTAGTCTGTTTTTCAGGGGAGACTCTACCGAAATATTTATAGAATTTCTTGAAAAATGTTTTATTAATCTTACATTTGTAAATGAATATTTTTAAAGAGTAAATTCACACCATAATCTAAGTTAGAGGGGAAAACTTAGAATGGGTGTGACACTTAGCTACAAATTCAACTATCTAGGCGCATACCTGGCGACCAATAATAAGCTTTCAGAGTTCTATACATCTTAGCACTTTCAGGATGCATCGCAGAAGCTAAATATGAGCTTTTTCTAAGATACTTTCCTTCAACGCCTTATTATGAGAAACACATAATATCCTTTCCTTTAGAATGTGTCATCACTTCTGAATGCATAATTTGATTGTCTTTCACACCTCACTTCTTTCACCAACTTCCTTAACACGGGATCTTCAGGTTGTAATTTGATAATCTCTTATTCTAATGTGGGTTTAACTTGAAATCGAGCTATCAAATCCCCAACTGACCCTGCGCTCAAGATGGCCTTACAATTTCTCAATTCTCTTACAAAACTAGCTTCCTTTTACTTAAGCTTTTTCTGCTCAATGTTTCAACTGCTACATTAGCTTTTATGGGATGGTAGGTGATAGTGCAACCATAGTCTTTGATAGGTTCCATCCAATGCCTTTGCCTTGAATTCAATTCTTGCTAATCAAATATGTACTTCAAGCTCTTGTAATTAATGAAAATGTTACACTTCTCTACAAATAGATAATGCCTTCAAATCTTCAATGCATGGACAATGGTTGCCAACTCTAGATCGTGTGTTGGGTAATTGTGTTCATGAAACTTCAACTATCTGGATGTATAGGCTATAACTTTCCCTCCTTGCATCAGAACACATCTTAGGCCTTGGTGAGACGCATCACAAAAGAATTCAAATTATTTCCTTAGTATAGCTAATGCGAGAATAGGTGCAGTAGTAAGTTTGTGTGTTAACTCTTAGAAACTCTTTCTGCATTCATGCATCCACTCAAATCTCATCACTTTCTTTGTAAGTGTCGTCAGAGGAAGAGCTAGTTTGGAAAATCCTTCAACAAAAAGCCTGTAGTAGCCTGCAAAACCAAGAAAGCTCCAACCTTTAAAAATTGTTTTGGGACGTTACCAACTTTCAATGGACTCAACTTTTTGTGAATCTACTTTTAATCCTTCTGAAGATATGATGTGTCGAAGGAACACTACTTGGTTCGACCAAAGCTTACACTTATTAACCTTTGTGAACAACTTTTCTTCCCACATAGTTTGTAGTATAATCCTTAAGTGTTCTACGTGTCTTATCGCTTCTTGTGAATAAATTGAAATGTCATAAATAAAGACAATGATAAATTGATCCAAGTAACAATGAAACACTCTATTCGTCAAGTTCACAAAAGCAATTGGGACATTAGTCCATCCAAAAGGCATCACTAAGACCTTATAATGCCCATAACGCCTTATAAAGGTCGTTTTTGGTACATCTAATTCCTTGATCCTTAGTTAATGGTAGTCAGAATGCAAGTCTATTTTTGAGAATACTGAAGCTCCTTTTAGTTGAAAAAAAATATCATCTATTCTTGGAGAAAGATACTTGTTCTTGATTGTCACTTTGTTCAATTGTCAGTAGTCAATACATAGCCTCATCGATCCATCTTTTTTTCTACAAATAAGGCAGGATCTCCCCAAGGTGAGGTACTAGGTCGAATATAACCCTTCTCTAGAAACTCTTGCAATTGGTCCTTTAACTCCTCCAGCTCACTTGCTGCCATGCTATAAGGAGTTTGAGAAATTGGTGTAGTTTCAGACACAACTTCAATCGTAAATGCAACTTCTCTCTTTAGGGTAATCCATTCATTTCTTTTGAAAACACGTCCAAGTAATCACAAACTGTAGGTAAACTTATTGGATCGTTCCTTATTCCTTGGGTATCTACTATGAGGGTACGGTAAGCGATATGCCCCTTCTTTATCATCTTCCTCACGTTAAACACTAATATTATACTTGCTAATTCCACTTTTCTCTCGCCTACAAAATTGACTTCAAATTTTCCTGGATCCCTCAATAATACCTCCTTATTGAAGTAATTCAGTATTGTATGATACTTCGTGAGGAAATTTATTCCCAAGATCATGTCTAACTCATCAAACTCAAATAAGATCAAGTCTACGACGCGACATTCTCAATTCTTATCTTGCAATCCCTACATACAGACTCTATCATAAACACCTCGCCTGAAGTCGTGCTAACCAACATTCCACCTTCTAAAGATTCTATCTTATGGTTTAGAGACTTGACATGTGATACAGAAATGAAAGAGTGTGTAGCTCTAGAATTAATACACTCTAGAGTAGGAAAGTTATAAATTAGTAACAAACCTGTAATCACATTCAAACTGTTCCTGGCCTCATTTTGCGTCATCATGCAAACCTTCTTTTAGAACTTTGGTCTCTCAGGTCCTTTGACTTCACTGGTCCTTCTACAACTTCACTTGGATGATAGGGTTGGTTGACAGGTTATGACACAACCACTTGGATATTCTAAGCTCCCAAGTTAGGACAATATCTTACAAAATGTCTAGGTTGTCTATAGTTGAAACAAACTTTTGGAAAAACAGGTCTTCCTTTGAAATTTGAACTTGGCCCACCTGTCTACCATCTTTGAGGGACATCATCTGCCTACGCTGAAGCATTTTCTCTCCCTTGACCTTTTCTCTATCATTGAAAACTTCCTCCATAACTCATTCTGGATCCGGATGGGGCATGAGAATGAGTTCTGAAATTTTCTATCGACTGAACACCTAACTCTAAACGCCTATTCTCACTGCATTATTCGCCACCTCACGTGCTATTAATATTATGGCCACATGGACCTTCCCTTGCATTTTTGTTCTTCTCTTTCTTTATCAAGCTTCTTTCAACTCGCATGGCAGCTTCAACTAGTTTAACAAAGTCTGGCCAGTCCGTGTTGGCTATCACTAGAGTCTTAATTTCCACCTTCAATCAGTGCTCAAAACGCTTGCATTTGTTGGTCTCATTAATCACAAAGGCTAAGGCGTACTTGGCTAATTTAGTAAATCTTTTCTCATGCTATATGACGGTCATGTCGCTTTGAACCAAACTCATAAATTCATTCTTCTTTGCATTGGAAAAGGAATGAGGATAAAACTTGTTCTGAAATGCTTCTCTAAACTCCTCCCATGTAACAAAGCTCACTCCGCCTACTTTTGTCGCATGGAGAGTCCATCGGTTCTTAGCACTACCTTGCAATAAAGTGTTGCTAATTTTACTTTTCCTTCCTCGAGGCAATTCATCACCCCAAAACATTTCAATTAGGCTCAACCACTTCTCCACGTTAGCTAGATCGGTGGTCCCTTCAAAGGTCATTGCTCTTGACGCCTTCAACCTCTCAATACTAACCCTCTTGTCCACAATAGAGTTTGTAGGCATAAGATGATCAGATACTCTCTGAGCAAAGTGATTAAACATGCTTTTCTCCACATTTTATCCATTAGAGTTATGTGAGTTACAAGACATCTCATCAGATCCTTGCTCTCGATAAGTGCTTCTAGTAGTTGAAACATCTACTGATACTTGCCTGCCTCACCTTGGCCTTCATCATGGTGCCATAACTCCTATAATGCATCAATACATTAGGCATTCATACTATCGCACGACTCTCTAAATGCATAAATCTAAGACTTTTTTCGAAGAAGTTATGCTCTGATACCAACTTGTCACGTCTTGCCCCAAATGTCACCTTATACGACCAAGTGGAGATGTAACCACCTAGACATTCTACGCGAGTCTCTCCACGAGATGCATGCATAACACCTACTAAGCAGATTAAATATAACAAACAAGCTTAAATACAGAATATGAACTTAAATGAAATAAGAAGACTTCATTGAGATTTAAGTAACAAAGTACATTCGATACTTAGTACAAAGTTCTCTTCAAAAGAACTATACACAAACTCAAACGACAATTAGACTCTTCTCGCCAAGCTTCTAAGTGTTATACGTGTTGACAGTGGCTACTACCAAAATTATATGTTCACGATTGGCATAGTAGGCAATTAAGGCTACAAGTTCAGTGCTGAATATTCTTCACTACCTGGGGGGCTCTAAAACAAAACATTTGAAAGGTTAGATGAAAATTTCTAGTGATTGGAGTCTTTTAACAAACATTTAATAGATCAATTTCTGTCTTAATGCGTTATAATCATTTCGCCAAATCATGAGATACAAATACTTGTGTTTCATTAATAGGATATGGTCGGAGTTCAAAGTAAATCATTTCAATGTGTTAGGCGATTAACACAATTCAAATCTCATCTTCAAACACTTAGAAATCGAATGGCAAATCATTTCCTTTTAAATCAAGCAGAAATACATTCATCATCATTCATCTTATAATCACAACGTAAAATCATTCTACTTATTTCTTTACATCTTTGTATCCTTTCCTCAGCTCAAGCATTTACCACACTCTTTTACCAAGTTGCAACTTTGCAGAGTAGTCTCAGCGCATTTAGCAAGTTTCATCAATTCCACCATGCATAACGCGTCTTCCAATTTCAAATTGATAACTTGTAGATGGCCTTTTAGGTAGAACAATGGAGCCCAAACACAAGATAATATGTCAACACACGTAGTTTTTATCGCAAATTCATAAATATAAGCAAATAAAACTTTCATAAGTTTCCATGCCTATTTCACCCTGTTCTTCAGTGTTTGATCGCAGGATTATGAAAGAAAAGTAGACATTGAATCATAAGAGGAATGCGTGCACAAGCTCTATGATAGAAAGCTTGTCGAGCGATTAAATATCCCTATACGAGGAACCACATTATCACGCATTGAAGATTCACTAGCACGCAAGAATGGTAGTTGGAGTTGATGTGACTTGACATGACTGAAATTGATGCTAACATGAACAGAATAATAGAAACTTTCTGTCTAAAGTAGTGTATAAAAAGGGCTCCTTACCATATAAAACTCGTCTTGTCTAAACGGACCAAAATCTAGAGAGCTTCATGAGAGTCGGTGGAAAGGACTAGCCTCTTTGCCTTCTGTAAAAGATAATTTCATCTCTTGTCCAACCAACCCTGTAAGCGAGAGTTTAGAGAAATATTAGAGAGAGAAATCATCATCTTTTTCTCCCCTAACTTGTAAAATGACCAAGGAATGCTTAGGCATTCTGCGACTTGGCTCCCCTTTCTTGTTTTCCTTTTTTATTACTTTCATGGTAATGTATGAGTTTCTTGTTGAACATGGTCGAAGGCCTACATTCTTTAATACATTACATCTTTACCCCCTTTCAATCTATCATTTCCTTGTTCACTTGTTGAAGTGTTATAAATAGTTTAAGTTTGTGATCAGTTATTGATAAGAGATCTATCTTATGAGGTACATCACATTTAGTCGAGCTTTACTCCATCGCTTGGTCAGTGCTTGTCGTCAACTGCTTGAGAGGGTAAGTAGTAAGGACATAGCTAAACATGCACAGGAAGGAGTTTGGAAACAAACTCCATTCTGGTGATTAAACCTCCATCATTTGTGTCCTGAAAGGAGAACAATAACTTAGCGCCAAGAGGTTGTCACCCTTAAAAATAAGGTAATATGATTCTTATAAGTGATGAAATCTAGATAGCTAGCATGTAATTCATCTTTATCATTTGCATCTCGATAGGTGAGTAAGTGTGGCTCTTAAGCACAAAGAGGTGTTCGCTTTAATTAAAAGATGGTTACTTGATCTCTATCGCACTGAGGACTACCACATGGCTTAATTGCTTAGACGTGAAGACTTTCCTTCGTACCTTCTTAATACAAGTTAGTTCACTTTCCACTCTACCTACCACTTCTTGTCACCTTTACAGAATCTCTTGTGTAGATAGTAGTTTTACTGCACATACATGCATTTACTTTATATAGAAATGTATACAACCTAGATGAGAAGTAGATATTATAACTAAGATTTGATAGAAATTTCTTGTATTCGACCCTGGACTTTTCAGGAAACCTATCATTTTGCTTACACCTGGGCAAGCGATGGAAAAACTTGTACTACATGTTTATCATTTGGAAATCAGCAATGTAAAGATAGGAGAGCACCTTTTGTAGGATACTCCTATCTCATTCGACAACTAAGTCACACATTTAAAGTTTAATATAGCACATCCCCAAACAAACGTTGCATACATGATACAATCACAAGCATAAATCGCACAACAAGCAAATGACATCACATATCAGATCACACAACAAGCATGAGGCACACTATTTCATATCACACAGCAAGATAAACCATCTCATCCTAAATCACACAAAAAGGATAAGGCATTCCATACGAGAACACACAGCAAGTATGAGGCATTTACATCGCACAAGATACATAAGATCGTCTCATTTTATTTCATCATTTCAATTTATGTTAAAATCTTATTCATTTATAAATCACATGCATTTTAAGAAATGGGAAGCATACGAGAAATCATACAACTCTTAGTTTTCCATAGAAATACATTTAAGGATATGAAACTCATTAGACATCCTTTTATTTTTGGAAAACATTTTAGGCAACTCCTTGTCGGAATCAAGCTTGGGAAGAATCTCTAAATATCTTGAAACTCTCTCAATTCTTTCTTAAGTAAGCTTAGAGTAAAAGCAACTTCAAAATGATCGGTCTTCACCTATTTATAACTCTCATGCCGAAATGATTACTTCTGCAACAGTGAGAATGATCAAATGTCAGAACGCCATGTGTCATTGTCACTTCCTCATCCTTAATTTAGATTGGCAACAAAGTCAAATCAATCATCGACTTTCTTACACGAGGATGACGTCACTACTTCCTGGTGAAGTAAGCTCAAAACGCATAACAATTCCTTGCGATGGCCTTCATCGCGTAGATGTCTCATCGCATAGGCTATTCTTTCCACGTAAAATCTTATTGTATAAGGTAGAACGCCATTAGAGCGTCACATTCTCACAACTTAGAAATTGTTCTAAAATTTTCTTTTTCCTCTCTCTCTTTCAAAACAACTTTTTCTTTTTTGCATGAACCTTAGGCACAAATCCATTCCCAAAGTATAATAGTCTAATAATGTGATAGGAAATAAAATTTTTATATGTTAAAAACTATAATTAATGAACGTGAAAAATTATTTTTTTCAATTTGTCTAAAATCGATCATGTAGTACTTTGAGTGTTTCTTGTTGAATTATTTCTTCAATCTTATATGTTGCAATGAATTTAGAGTAATTTTGGGAAGTACTCATTATCATTTTGCAACCAATAATTTGCTCACTTCGACAAAATTCATTACGACGTTCGATTTCACAAACCACTTTTCGTTACAACCTTAGATTTCACAAACAGTTTAGAGGTGAGAACAATTATACCAAGTAATAGTTTTAACCAATCATCTTCTGTTCCATATAATTTCAAGTTATGAATGATTAGTATTTTCAGCAAGTGTCAATTTTTATTTGAGACATTTTTAAATATAGTAAAATAAACTAAAATATTTACAAAGATTTTTGATTTATATCAATCGTAGACATTGATAGGCTTCTATTATTGTCTGTCAATATGACTGATAGAAGTATACCAATGTCTATAATGTTTATCATTAATAAAATCTGAAATTTTCCTATATTTTGTAAATACTTTATCAAATTTGTCATTTTTTATAGTTACCCTTTTTATTTTCCAATTACCTAATTATTTTATTTTATCTCGAAACAAATACCTAATATTTGTAGTTTATAAACAAATTTGGTTCTTAATAAGGTTAGTTAATTTTTATTTTGCAACGACATAACAATTATAGTTTATACACAAGTTGGTTCCTAATAGGGTGTAATGACCCAACTCCTTATACTAAGTCGAAGTAATTACTAATTTAAAAGATATATAAAATTTGTAAAATTTGGATAAAAAAATAAAACAAAACCTCAAAATTTTCATTTAAAAGCATAAACATATGTGATTAGGGATAAGTATAAAAATAAAATCCTAACTCGGGCCCTATCTAATTTTAAAAAAATAAAATAACAAATAAAGAATAAAATAAAATGCAAACATCAAAATCTGAATTAGGACATGAAGCGGAAGCAAAAGATCCCTATGGCTCGCCACGGTCACTTCTGGTTGCTCACCAGCTTGCCTTTGCCCTTACCTCTGCCCCTGCCTGAAAAATATAAATGGAAAGAGTGAGTATAAAATAATCAGTAAGGGACCCACTACTAGTCCCGCTAGGTGCCTGTTAACTTCCTATTAGAGTCCTGAAAGTGGTACCCAAGAACTGGCACGTTCCCAAACACGTGCAACATGTGATCCCAGAGGAACATAACTGGTCATCGGTGATCCCAAAGGAATGCCTAGGACAATCTGGTCTGTAGTGTACCTGGAGGAAACACTAAGACAATCGGGCTACGAACGATCCCGTCGAACCACTCGAATCATGTCTATGTCAATGCCAGACTAGTGGTCCCGTCGGACTGTGCAGTCCTAAAAAGGTGGTGATCCCGAAGGACGCCCATGTAGGTACGACTCTAATAGGATAAGCTAACATACACCCTAACCATAACATGTACGTAACAAACCATCATCACATCATCAAGTCATATCATAACATCATGTCATATCATCACTAATTACCATGCCGTTATGCAATCTAGTTATCAATGTGCACAACTAAAAATATATGCGACCTTTTAATTTCATTCGTAGGTCTGGTAGTAGAATCTCTTACCTGGAGATTTGCTCAAACGAGTTCTAACAGCAAAAATCACGCTTTCCAAGCAGGAAAGTCCTAAATGGTTAGAAAACACCAAATTTCATAACTTAATCATCAAACGACCAAGGACCCAAGAATTCAGTTGAAATAACTTACCCTAGGTCGAGGTTGCAACGCTTGAGCCCTTAACTGGAGAAATTCCACGCTCCAAAATCACTTGGTCCGAACTGTCCTTTAAGAAAAATAATTTAATTTAACCTAAAATTAAATTATTTAAGATCCAAAAAATTTAAATCTTAATTGGGTATTCCAAAACTCAATCAAGGCTTACCAAAACGGGTGAAAAAGGACCCAAAATAGGCTGGTGGCTCACAGTTAGCTGGACGGCTCGACTAAAAAGGCAGGCGCGGCTCGACTGGGAAGGCAAGCACGGCTCAGCTGGGAGCAGGCGCGATCGCGGCTACTGTTCGGCTCACGGAGAAGGGCGCGGGTCGGGTCGGTTTGCGATGCGGAGCGACTGGAGGCGCGGATCGGGCGTGCGTTTCACTCGGGAGTGGTCGACTGGGTAGGCGACACGGTGACCGGTGGAGGCGCTTGTTGACGACACCGAGGGACGATCGTGACGGCGAGCCAGCGATCGACGGCTTGCGGTGAGGTGCTGACGGAGACGCGGCAACCGGCGAAACGATGGGGATGACGACTGCTTATGAAAGGGCTCGTGTTCCAGTTCGGATGAGATCGACGGTGGCATGGCAGATGGACGACTTGAGAACGAAGGATGGGGGCGGCCCACTGCGGACTGCAGGTCGACGACTGTGATGGAGTGGCGGCGGTGGCGGCTAGGGTTTTAAAGGGGAAACTAGGGTTTCTTTTCCTTTTTTTTCCTTTTGTGCACGGGTCCCTATGCCTATTTAAACACCATTAATAATTCCATATTAATTTCTCTTTCCTTTTCCTTAATTTAAACCAACAAAACAAATATTTTATCTCCTCAATTAAAACCCACAAAATCTCCCTTTTTAAATTCAAAATCAACCAATCACATCAATTTTTTTCCAAATAAAATATCACCATTAGATATTTTCTTAATGTCTAATAAAATCAATTATTCAAAAAAATCACTTAATTCAAAACATTCAAAATTTCACTAACTACACTTAAGATAATAAAATTAAATTCCAAATTTTGGGGTGTTACATAGGGTTTATTATCTTAAAGCGTAAGAAATTTTATTAAATTTCTAATAGGGAAACATTCCTAAATATAACAAACTACTGAAATATTTACGACCCGTGTAACAAAGTCCATAAATTTAGTCATTTCTTAAATATTCTAGATTTGCCCTTCCATCATTTTCTCCTCTCTGCGATTTTTTATCGTCTTCTTCCTCTGTACTCATGCATTTTTTCCATCTTTCTTTTTTTTAGATTTGGGTAACCAAATCTATTTCTTTTTATTCCTGTTTTTTTTTTCATTGTATCGTCTTTCTTCTTTTCTTTTTTAAACATATGGTGTATAAGGAATCTTGAAAAAATTAGTTAGGCATTTAAATTAGAGTAACCAAAAACTAAAAGATTTTGTATAAAGAATGTTGAAAAAATTCGTCTTTCTTCTTTTTTACGCAGATGGTGTATACGGAATCTTGAAAAAATTGGTTAGGGATTTAAACTAGAGTAACCAAAATTAAAAGATCGTGTATAAAGAATATTGAAAAAATCGTTTATACCAAATTTTGAAAAAAAAATCATTTAGATTTGGGGATCGTGTAACCAAATCTAAACGATCGTGTAGCCAAATCTAAACGATTATATACCAAATTTTGAAAAAAAAATTAAATTTGGAACCCCAAATCGAAACGATCGTGTAGTCAAATCTAAACGACCGTATACTAAAATTTTGAATTTTTTTTTTTAGATTTGGAACCCCAAATCTGAACGATCGTATACCCAATTAATTAAACGATCATTTACCAAATTGTGTTACCAAATATATTACAGGCATGGTTGAATGGACATTTTTGGTATTTTATACGGTGGGCCTCTGGGCTTTTTCCATTTTCAAAATTTTTCAATACAATGTAAATATTTGCCACTTTTTTATATTTTTGAAAAGACCCCTTTCTAATATGATTTATTGAATCCGAAGGGTAAGAAATTTTATTGAATTTTAGTAATATATGACATGTCTGCACTAAATCTTCGTAAATAATAATGACTAAATGGTAACAAATTTGAAATTATAGAGATTAAATAAAGAGAAATTTTGATGAAGGAAACAAAACATCAAACTATTTACGGTCTATGTAAAAAAATCCATAAAATTAACCATTTTTTAAATATTTTCGGTTTGTCTTTCCATCTTTCTTCTTCTCCTCGCTACGATTTCTTTTATCGTCTTCTTTTGCTGCGATTTCTTTCGTCGTCTTTATTTTTTTCCTCTTCTTTTTTTCACTACGATTTTTTTCCATCGTCTTTCTTCTTTTCTTCTTTTTTTCGTTGCGATTTCTTTCCGTCGTTTTTCTTCTTTTCCTCTTCTATTTATATGTGGTTTAATTTTTCCATCGTTTTTATTCTTTACCTCTTCTTTTTTTCTTCTGCGATTTTTTTCCATCGTCTTTCTTCTTTTCTTCTTTCTTCTTTTCTTCTTTCTTCTTTTCTTCTTTCTTTTTACATCGTTTAAATTTGGGTAACAAAATCTAAACTATCATATACAAAAAAATAGCAGAATCTAAAAGATCGTGTATAAAGTATCTAAACGATCGTGTAAAAAAAAGTAAACAATGGTGTAAAAAAAACAAATCATTCTGCAAATAAATCTAAACGATCACGTACCAAAATAATTAAAAAAATCGTTTATCCAAATCTAAACGATCGTGTATTAAAGAATCTTGAAAAAATAAATGATCATGTAGACAAATCTAAACAATCGTGTAAAAAAATAATCTAAACGATAGTGTAAAAAAAAGTAAACAACCGTGTAACCAGTTTTAAACATAACCATTTGTATAACCAAATTAAACGATAAAATTAAAAAAATAATTATCAAATTAAATCTAAACGATTATGTACCAAATAAAACGATCATGTAACCAAATTAAATGATAGAATTAAAAAAACAATTGTCAAATTAGATGACTAAATCTAAACGAATGTACCAAATAGCCAAATCTAAACGACCATATACCAAATATATTATTTTACACTATGAATCTATGAGCTTTTTCCGTTTTCAGAATCGTTATATACAGTATAAATATTTTGCCACTTTATTCTATTTATAAAATGATCCCTTAAATAAGTGGTATAATTTATTTGTTTGAAATAATCCGGCAAAATTCTAATTAACGCAAAGAAAATATATGAAAACCCAAGATGAAAACACGAGCAATAAACATAGATTTATATGATAAACTTTTCGATCTCTCACCTTTCACCCCACAGTATAGAAGGTTTCTATTATATAACATTCTCTATGCTCATTTATTTGATGGAATTATTAACATTATAAGTTCGTATGAACAGTTTGGCCAGTCCAAATACTTAAAAGAGTACAAGTATTTTTTATGAACTACCACTTTCACCACACACAAAAAATCTGCGGACATTAAAATCCTTTGATCAATTTTTTTTTAGTGCTCCATATTGGTGGCAGTATGAACACAATGGACCTGTAACTTGGATCCTCTTCAATTTAGCAATCAGTAGGCAGTGTGAATAAAAGAATCAAAACAGCACAAAGTCAAAATCGAATAAACGAATCGGTAAATATTATATAGCTAAGTATGTTAAAACAAACAATAATACATAATCAATGGGCAATCTTAGGATTGCTAATTCTAAACCAACAATAGGCACTACAAATATCCATGATGCTACAACGAATAGAAGTTTTGAATACTCTCCAGCAATAGCTGGATTCAAGAGCTTCTAAACCAATTTACAATGATACATCGGGATATCCAACACACAAAGTGAATACAGTGGTAATATTCACAGATATTACCCCATAGAAATTGGTCATTTGTTTGTGAAAAGCTGAAAGACAATGGAGGAAGGATTCAGAAAGGGCTAACCATTCGTGCCAATCTTATCAATACCTCTGGAACAAGGCGCGGTTTTGGTGGTGCCATAGAATCCTTTGCAAGAGCTTCCTCGTCACCAGCATGTAATATGGCAACTATTTGATCAAAAAGTTCATAATTGCCTCCACGAAATGGATCCTGAAAAAAGATGACAAAAAGTTTCACAAAATGACCATGTAGAGAGATGCAAGAAGGAATCTTTCATCTTCCCAAGTACCACACGAAACCAAGCTAACAATCAACTTTTTTTTTCTCTGTTGAAATATAATGGTTAAGCTCCTCTCCTTTTTGTAAGTTTATATAGGTATACACACTTTTAGTTAAATATATCAAGTCACGAGTTTGTTAAAGGACCTGTAGAAAATAAAAACAGGCAGATAAAAAGATAAACCACCTTTTTTACCCCTTCTCTTCCTAAATCTTTAATGACAATTCTGTGAAAGTCAAAAAACCTAAAAATGGAAATAATGTATTGCATTCGGGTCAATCTTCCTCCATAGCATAAATACAGTGGATAAATTTTAGAGAAAATGTACGCATGAGAAAATAATTATTTTTTCCCTCAAAGAAGTTTGTGCGTGTGTGCACATGTCAAGCTTACGCTGAGTCACTCCTGTAGGAGGGTTACAAAGTACAAATGAGAATAACCAAAAGACAAAATATCAGAAGCTACAATAGGGCCTTGAGGTCAGCTTACTTGAAGGAACAAATCTGTGTGAGTTTTTCCCTCATAGAGAAATAAGTCAGCTTGTGCCCCTGCTTTCCGAAGTGTCTCCGTGAAAGTTTCACTGAAATTTTGAAATTAGCATCTGGAAGTTAAAAGGACAGAACTTATTCATCCAACCATGAGAATATGATTCTATTTTTTTATGCCAAAGCGATTCTTGAAGTTGGACATAATTGGATTCCTTTTACTGGTTTCATACCTATGCATAATTTATATACTAGTATGAGAGCAGGAGGTGATTAGCAAGCATCTATTATAAGATTCCAGAAAAGCTTTGAGATCTTAATAAATAAAAGACGGAACATACTTTTTTCCCTTTCCGTTCCAACTACACACTTACACCGCTAAAAGTATTTTTTTTTTTTCACATAATCACCCATTTATACAAAATTAAAGGTTACAACCACTTGCACCATTCCAAAAATTAAAGATAATAGGTCACTTTAAATATTTGATTAGGGTTCATTTGATATCAATTCAATAAGAGAAACAAACTAACCTGGCACCAAATGGGATTGAATAATCACCCGTGCCGTGGAAAAGAACAAAAGGAGGTAAACTGGAAACAACATCACTAACACTAGGATCTTGGATTCTTATTTCCGGGGAAAACTGGGACAAAGATTCTTCACCTTCCATTATGCTACAGAGAATAAAAGTGGCTCAAATTGTGAAAAAGAATAAGTTGACATAAACCAGTCAGTTAATGAAGAGAAAATAGACATTTTGAACCTACCTCAAAAAGACAGAACGATATAGACCCCTACTATCAAAGTGATCAACTAGTTTCAACAAGTTATACCTGTTCACAGAATTCAGAAAAGAAAACTTAAGTACAGGGTCCTCATCCATGAGCCAAATAAGAAGGAAAATTGCACAATAATCAATAACTGGGACTTTATAAAGTAATGAAATAAAATATGAAAGAGCAATGGTCAAATAAAGGTGTTTCTACTACTTTCTAGCAAGACTACATTTTGATTAATGAACTGTTGTGAATTCAGTCCTCAAATATATAGGCCTCAGCTTTTAAAATCTATATAACGAACGGCCTTCCCCTTGTCCCCTCATATAGATAATAGAATTTGAGAGGAGTTACAAGATTTATAAACCACTGGCATGAAGAAGGATCAGCCACCTGGAGGCGTTTCAGTTTATATCATAACGTCCCTTGAGCTATATTTTGGAAGGAAAGTAAAAGAATTTACCCAGCCAAAAGCCAATAAAAAAAATGATTATAGAATCTATTGAATGGGATGAATTTGTTGAAGCAAATAAATACGAAACCAAGACTTATGTGGAAATAATAGGTACAATGAGGGAGAATATATAGAATAAAAAAGAAAAAGATTTAGGAATTAGGGTAAATCTTTCCATAAATACCCTATGGGCCAAGCCCCAGAGATGAGAAGTTAGAGAGGTTACACAACCACCAGCCATTTTTATTACAAAAAATCCAGAAAAGTTATGGACGTGTAAGGCTCAAATTCTCCTCACCCTATTCTATTCAATTCTGACTGGCACTTTCTGAAGCACGTACAAAAAGTACTTCATCTAAGTGGTCTTTATAAAAGAAGAGAAAATATAAGATTGGCAACAAAGCATGTGATGTCCAATCATAGACAAACGAAAGAGGCTTGGAATTATTGATCATATAATTTCATGGGAATTCCTTAACTGCCACAAGAAAGACACAGTTGTAGAAAATTACCCTCCAGATAAACCAAAATAAGCTTTTATTTGGGAGACGCTCCAATCTACACTCTCTCCTTTTCTGGCTTCGTTGATTGCTTGATTCAAGAGGGCACAAACAGAAATATGTGCACCAGCTGATTGTCCCATCAGAAAGATTCTATTAAGATGAGGCAAAATAAAATAATAAGGTGGTGAGCATATGATGAAGGATGAAAGAAATGAAGAAATCATTCAGTCACCTGTCCAGATCTCCTCCATAGTCTGCTATATTCTGGCATACAAATGAAATCCCTTGAGAAACATCTTTCACCATGTCACTGATTGTACCCTGAGGAAAGTTTCTGCAAATTACAGAGTTATGAGACTAAGATAGAAAACCAAGACACGGTCATAACAAGGACATGTTTACTAAAATAGCACTCTTCAAGAAACTATTATTTCTATGCCAGAGAAATTTGAAGTTCCCTTATGCATTTATAGAAACGAGTTTCCTGTATTTAACTCTCAAAATTTATTATGTCAGCTAATTATGCTTAACAATCATTTGACACGTACCTAAGAAGTTTCAACTTATATTAACTTCTAACAACTAGATTTGACAGATATCCATTGTACTAATAAATAGCACACATGCCCAAGAAACTACTAGTATTATTTGTACAAATAGATTTGTCAGAGAAAGTGTCCAACATGTAGGACACAGATACATCACCCAAACTAAAGGTCTAAGTTTTCTTAGGCTAATGCATGCCATTCAGACAAGTTTCTTGTACCCATCATTCTTCATTCAAATAAGTCTAATAGAGAACCATATAAACCACCAGTCTCCCCCCTGCCCCACAGAAGAAAATAATATTAACAATAATGAAGAAAGGAAGAGAGAGAAGAGTTTAAAAAGTTCATCGTAGTAATGCTTGAACATAATGCATTACCTATAGTCAATGGAGGCTACAATGACGTCTCTCTCTGCCAACTGCAGTCCTAAAAGTGCTCCCCATGCTTTATTCCTAAATCATTAACAAATATTAATATTATATTGCCAGATAGCGAAACTAAGATGCAAAAAGAGCTTCCATGAAGATAATTAAACAAATCAATTTACTATGTCGGTACATAACCTTTCAAAAAAAGGTGGTTTGGCCATTTTAGTTTTTTCATAACTTATAAGGTTGCCGAGGATGTAAGTTTTTCATTCCCCATACCCCATAACCCACACCAAAAAGAAATACCTCTTGGAGAAAATGTTTACAAAAAGATGGAAAAGAATATAATTATTATGTGGTTATTCCAGCTATAGCCCTTCTGAAGAAAACTTGGAAAGAAATATTATTTTTGAGTATCTTGACTAGTTATCTTCAGGATTCTCGATATTTTTTCCTTCCTATCCTCCATTTGGATCACTCAAAGAGCTTTTGAAAACATTCTTCTCTTAATTAAGGACAACAAACTAACCAGTGTCAGAAAAGTCTAAAGAATAAAATCATGTAGTGTATTGTAGTAATAAAATTTTATAGCTTAGAAAAAGAGCATTTGTAAGACCTGAATGAAGCCAATGCCAAAAATCATTTTAGGACGGACATGCATAATCATCTAGTCTACACTTACCCAATAATCCAAGCTCCACCGCTAACAAATATTACAACTGGTTTCTTTTTATCAGTATTTGTAGGTAGATACAAATCCAAGCTGAAACATCATCCAAAACAAGAAGAGAAAAAAAGTCATGAATTGGATAATGGTCAACATAGAAAAAAGCAGACTTAACAATTACCTGTTGTAGAACACATACCTATTTCTCGGTTGAGTTCCATAAATAATATCTCTCCGAACCTGACTTGAGAAGTAATAATCATACATAACTGTTGTAAACAAAAGGTAATCAGATATGTGAATTTATCCAGGACATGCAAATGTTTCCAATAATAGCATTTCAGTAAAATTTCTGTAAGTCGAGATGGCAACATTTATATGAGGTCATGATATTTTCTTTCTTTAGACTAACTAAAATGTTGAAATGAGTCCAAAATTGCAGGTTGTGTGACCACATTGAATTTCTGTAAGTCGAGATGGCAACATCAATGAATTTATTATCAGAGAAAGTCATGCATACTTAAGTTTCAAATAGCTGATCAACTTATATTTTTCCAACAAATTTTCTATTATAATAATTATCTTGGATTTTGTTCATCCTCTCACTCCTCTCTCTACATGTATCTCCCTTTATCCCCCTTCCTTCCCCCACCCCCTTCATTTTTAAGTTTCTTTTTTTTCACAGCTAATTTGAATTCTCTGAACAATTTGTTGTAAACATGATAGCCACTATCCAGCCAGAGGGCTGCTATGATCATGAGAGTATACAAACTCAGAAAACTGTCCAAGTTTAAAGTGATTTCAATATAGTTCATTATACTTTACTCATTAAATACAAAGTGTATCTATCCCTCGCACCTGAGTTAAAATCTTTATCCTTACCAAAAACTGAGTAATCAAGAATATTTGGTACAAAACAAATTGGATAATTCTCATCCATTTACACATAAGAGACAGAGACGCTGTTTTGAGTAGAGTATTGATGTTAGAAACATGATTGTATAGCCTATCATCTGTTATGGGTTGGCGTTGGCCCTAGAAGATTATTGGTGCAGAGACCCCCTTTGTCTAACAGATAACAGAGAATTATTAAGTGATCAATTTGTGCAGCTACTAGTTGAGTCTCCTTTTACACTATTTTTTTTTTTTTAACTTCTAAACACGGTTGAAACTTGTAAATAGTACATAAAGTACAACATGAACCTCTCGTTTCCCATAGAAAAGTCATATAAGGAAAAATAAAGAGCAGGGGATGTTATGAACCAACCAGCATGAGATTGATCTAGTCATGGAAGGGCTAAGGATTATGAGAAGTAACCCTAGACACCATTTTCTTACAAAAGATTTACATACTACAAGCTTCATTAGATTAAATATCATAAAACTTGACCATCGGTCGAGTGAGTTTACTCAACGTACAAAAATGATCATAAGAACGAGATTGATAGCTAGAAGGTGTTATTCAGAAGTTAGTGAGGAAGGACGTCAAAGAGGGAATGTGGCCTTCACCAATTTTACAGGCTACGGAGGAAAGAACATGACTAAGTTGAGCAGAGGCTTCTATTGGTGCTTTAATTTGTATTCCCCGCACGCAATTTTATATTAAAGACAACCAAATTCTAATAAGATTTTACAGGACAAAAAGAACTGTTCAAAGCAAAAGACACTTATGCAATAAGTGGTCAAAAAAATACCTTGAAGAAAACCGGGCATAAGAAGGATGGCATATACTGCAAGTGCAGTTAATCGTACGACCCACCGGTACCCTACCCTGAACGAAAAGAAGGGATCATGATACAGGGAGAGAGAGGACGAGCCCATTGAACAAGCAAAACTAATATTCATTTCGTAAAGATTCCATAATTAATTTAAAATTTTACCGATCCTCCTGTTCAAACGAAAGAAATTAATAAAATAAGAGATTCCATGATTAAAGTGATCCCCAGGAGCAGAAAGCATGAAACTATAAGCTATGATATAAGATCCTTTCCATTATAGAAAGAAAATTTGGCATCCTGTTAGGTCTTTGCAAATTCTAATTACAGGAAGAACCCGCCGCAAATTCAGGAGATAATCCAAGTCATAGTTACATTCACCACTTAACCAGAACATTCAGGCTTCCAAATAATCGACAAAAAGAGATGGAGAGCAGAGAGAATCCATTTCCACATTACCCAAGAGATCGAAGGAGAGTGAAGCTCAGGCGAGTAATGAGAAAGGTTTCCGCAGCTGCATGGCCAAAATCTCGACTAAAAGACTGCTGACGCCGTAGCACTTGGGGCTTTCCAACGCCGAGACGGCGGCGCAACTGGTGGTGGAAAATCCCAATCGGATAAGTGAGCATCCTGGAAAGCAGAGGGCGAGTCTCGGTGGAATCATCCTCGTCAAAACGAATCCCTTGGCCGGAAAACTTGACGACAGGGCGGAGCCGGTCAGCCGGAGCCGCCATGGACGGGCGGAGGAGAGGACGGAAGGGAAGGCGATCCGAAGGGGAAAACGGGAGGGGGGAATTAGAGATTCAGATTTGAAAAATTGGAAGCAGTTTTCACTTTTGAGATCAAATGGTCTGAGTTTGGTTTCAAAATGGAACAGATTGGAAAAAGCTGTCAGATTGGAAGGGTAAGAAATAAACAAATAAAAGAATGGGGAATTTTTGGAAGTTTCAAAATTCGAATAAGATTGCCACGTGTGCAATGCCTATGTGGCATACCGAATAATAACGATCACTTTGTCTGATAAGACACCCATTTGATGAGAGTCCCTTCAAAATTTCAAACTTCATATTCATTATCATTTGTTATTTATCATTTCCATATGCTTCTACACTACACAATACGCTGGGAATTGGATTCTTATAAATTAAGGTTTTTCTTCATTATTAATTACCTCAATTTATTTATTTTTTCCTTTTTTTTCTTTCATGGACCATACATCCTCTAATATCAAATTGCTGTGGATAGTAAAATAATAATAGTAATAATTTAATATATTTACGAAATATAACTAAAAAAGAAGTCAAATCAACTACAAATAATTTAATGAATTTTACTGTATTTTAAAAATAGTTGTAATATTTTGTCAAGAATGTGAGAAGAACGGTCCATTTAACTTAACTAGAAAAAATTATATTTTTAAACAAATTATTTATTTTCTCTTTTGATAAAAAGTAGTACTATTTGAAAATATTTTGAAATTATATTTAAAATGATCATCAAACATTTCAATTTTCTAAATGACTTATTTTCAAATAAATAATTGAAAAGTAGAGATGCACATAACATTTTTCTCTAATTTATGAAATGATTCAAATAGAATGATGGATTCATTTATTTGTATGTATGTGAATAAATTGAATGACAATAGCAAATAGTTGAAGGTGTGAGATGATGGATTGACTCATACATCAGTAGCCGATCCAAAATTTCATGTACCTCATAAATGAATTCAAACTTAAAAGACCATGCAGTTTTAAATTTGTGTGTTTATATACTTCATAAAATTAAAACAAAAATGTTTAGTAGGTCCTCAAAGCTTTTATATTTTTATTTAATAAATTCTTAAAAGTTAAAACTTCGATTTTGTGCTAAAAACTAAATATTAAATTGAAGACTAAATTTAATGAATAATTTACATAAATATAACAAAACTCAAAAATATTTATGGCCTAGGTAAAAGAAATAAAAGTTCATGAAATCGGTAAAATATTTTTCATAACTTTCAAATGCATCCTTAAATATCGGAGAAGATCCGTCACTTCTATTTTTTTCTTCTTTACAGTTTATTCATCTTCTTCTAGATTTCTTCATCTCATCTTCCAGATTTTATTTCTTCTATTTTTAAACGATTTATTCTTCTATTTTAATCTCCTATTTTATCTTTACCATTTTCGACAAAATTATTTGATGCTACTTCATCTTTCTCACATTCGAAAATATCAAAATCGTTTGGCTATCATTTTGACATGATCTAAATGGTCATTTATAATTGTCAACACCATTGTTTACCATGTGGTCAACATGATCGTTTAAATTTGAATTATTTTTCTCATCATTTTAAATGAATTATACGAACTCGTTGGCATGATCTAAATGATCGTTTACCATAGTTAACACAATTGTTTAGCATGGTCGACACGATCGTTTGATTTGAAGTTTTTAACGATAATTACATTGGACTACACAATCGTTTAACATAATCAATATGATCATTTTCCATGGTCAACAAGATCGTTTAAATTTGAAGTCTTTTTCCTATCGTTAAAAGGAACTACACGATTGTGTAAATGACCTAAACAGTATTGGATCGTTCATTTAGATTGTAGTACACACATTCATTTAGAAGAAAATTACTCGTGCGCGTGTATGGTTGATTTATCGCGTATTGACTTGAGCATTTTTTGTATTTCTCATTGTGAGGCTATGAATCTTTTTTGTTTTCAGGATTGTTATATACGGTATAAATATTTTGCCAGTTTATTATATTTTTTAGAAAACATCAAATTTTATTTTGTAGCGTGAGTAGACATCTTTTAAAAATATATTAACTAAAAACTTAAAATTTAAGGTTGAATTAACAACGAGAAAATAATTTGTTTTATATAACGATTAATTGTTAAATTATCTTTAATATTTCTAAAATCTATTAAATATAATAATTGAATCGATGTGTAGATTTAATTGACATATTGAAGAGGCTAGAGTGAAAATCAAAAGTTCAGGGATGTATATGTATATGTGTTGCATTTACATGAAATTTTAAATATACTAATAAATGATATTTATATTAGAAAGTATTTTTAAAAATAAAAAATAAATTAAAATTATATACAAGCTATAGCAAAATTTTGGATTCTATCGATAATAGAAATAGACTTCTATTACTGTACCTATTAATACCACTGATAGAAGCATATCAGTAGTCTATCAATTTCTATTATCGATAGAATTCAAAATTTTGCTATAGCTTGTAAATATTTTATCAAATTTGCTATTTTTGACAGTTTCCCTTTATATTAAGTAGAGAAATTATTATGCAACTAATTCGGACGATCTCCTCAAGCATCTAACTACAACCACCAACAGAATGCTAACTTTGTCAACAAACTCGACTAATAACATACTACAAAAGGGTAAAAATTGGCGGACAAAAGTTTGTTCAAATACAAATTTGAAACTATTAGTTTATGATATTTAATAACCGTCTTTTTATAATAACTTGATATTGAGAAGATTGAATAAGGATGATCCGGTCATCCTTATAGACCTACTTGTCATAAATATCTAGATGATTGATTGTTTCCTAATAGTCCCGGCACAATCTAGAAAGAGATATTAATTTTTCTTTATTTCCTAGAAGTGAAGCTTAACTATTTTAATCAATCATATATTTTTGTATGCATGAAATTGCTCATTGTTGACTATGACTATATGTGTGTATATACCCTATTATATTGGCACATTTAAGTTGAATCCACTTATCAAATAAGTATCAAGAATTTGAAAATTCATGTTTGTAAATGAAAGATTAAACAAATAATGATAATAACAACAAATAAAAAAAACCATAAAATGAAGATTTGTTTTCTAAAACATCTTACATCAAGATTTAATGAAAAGTGGAGATATGTTTGGTATGATCCTCCAAATTTGGAGGAACTAAATATGGTGTTGTCAATGAAATGTGGTGGCAATCCATTGGCTATTAAGATGATAGAGCATCAATGGAAAGAAAATAATAATAATAAGAAGAAGATGATGAAATTCATGAAAGAAAAATTACGAGCGAAAAGTTTTGATTGTCTTTAGTTTCTCACTTTATTTATATGTCTCAGTCCAAGAAATGCAGTGGGTTAATTTTTGTTCATTAAATAAAAAAAAACATTGTAAAGAATATCAAAATATTAAAACTATTTAAAAAAATATAGTAAAAAATTTAAATAGTTACATAGAGTCTCGTAAATTTTGCTATATTTTGTAAATAGTTTGAATATTTTGCTATTTTTTAAAATATCTCAGAAAGAAAAAAAAAATTAAAATGAAATAAAAAATTGTAATTCATATTTTATTCAATGGGTAGAATTATTGAATAAAAAATTTCAAAACAAAATTGTTATAATAAAAGCAAATTATTTAGAATTCAAAAAATGCACCAAAAATACTCATGACTTATGAATCCAAATTTGCACCTCAAATACATACATATGGACTTAGACAAAACAATTCTCCATCCAAATATGGATATGTGAACTTCAGATATTGTATATCAACTGAGTGGCCCAAACAACCTTTTATTATTTTTTATTCTATTCTGTATTCAAAACATTTCCTTCATGTCTAGAAAAATATGTTCCTTCATATCAATTAAGATTCAAATTTTGGTCAAAACAAATAGGTGTAAGACGTGTACCAATAATGTAAACAGCTTGAAGTCAACTCGTTTTTCATAAAAAATGAAAATAAATGGCAATACTCAAGTAATAAACAAAAAGAATTAATGTTGATATATTAATTTATCAATTATGTAATAGATGGACAAGAATCAATTATAAAGTTTATATTAGGTTGTTTAGAAATATAGCAAAATAGAAATGTTAGAATGTATACTCCTATATTTTTAATAATTTGATTATTTAAAATAATTATTTTCCTTCTTCTTATTATTATTAATTTGAACAGAAATTATATATGAGCTTTGTTTAAGTACAAATTGTATACAAGAGTTGGGGGACCGAACACATTTTAAGTTGAATCTTTATATACACAGAAATTATTTAATTTTTCTAAAGTAGATTGTTTTTATAAATTGCATGTGAAATTGTGGTGGAGGAAAAAACCAAAAAACAAAGTAATGGGTGCGATGTCTCTGTGACGTATTGAAACAGAAAAGGAAAGAGTCCTACACCCTGCTTTCAAAAATTAATTTATTAAATAATTAATAAAAAAGAACAAAAATGTATAATTTACTTAAAATATTACATGGCAGCCTTAGAAAAATTGAATATAACAATGTTTATCACCTTACAAATATTATTAGATAGATGTTCATCCTCACGTGTCATCTAACTGCATTGTCATGTAGCTCTAAGATATCTATCGCTAGTGGTCATATAATCAACTTTATGCTTGTCAAATTATCTATATTAAGTGGTATTTGGTGGTTTTTGTAGGACATACATATGGGTGAAATTTCCATATAACATGGAGGATTTTTCTAATTTCATAAATTTTCAATTTCTTTATTTTCTTAATTATTTTATTTATTTTAATTTATATTTTTTCGATATCAATATTTCCATTATGTCTCATTTTTACAATCATCACAAGCTCCTACCATTTCCCTTGCTAAAGGTAGGTCCTAAAGTATGTCGATTTTCCTCAACTCGTTATAATTAATAAATATTATTTTACATGTTTAGTATATATTAAATTTCTAATATAGTTACAATATTTTGTAAGAATGTTACCTTGAAAAATATTATAAAATTGCAATTTCTAATATTTGATACTAATAGTGATAATTATTTATCATGAATGCTTAATGTCAAAATACACTAAGATGCCATTAAAAATATGATCATCGGAAAGCAATTTTTCTTCCTAAAGCTCATTACAAATGGATGTACTAGAGGCTCCACTAGAACAAATATAGGCTTTAATGTCGCTTGGGAAAAATGAAAAAAGACCATTGGTGTCGGTTTTGAAAAAGCGGATCTTTAATGTCGGTTCTCCACCGACATTAAAGACAAAGCTTTAATGTCGGTTTTAAAACGACATTAAAGGTCCGCCATTTTGAAAACCGATATTAAAGGTCCATTTAAATTTTAATTTTAATTTTTTTATTTTTTGAATAAATTAGACACTTTAATGTCGGTTTTCCACCGACATTAAAGGTCCATTTAATTTTTTTTAATAATTGTTTTTTGTGAAAAAATAACATTCTCTCTCTTACTTTACCCTTTTCGACCGTCTGCTATACGAAACCATATTCGACATCTCCCTCTCGTCTTCTCCGAACGATTCCCCTCCATTTCTTCTCCGATCGACGCCACCATTTTCATCGACGCCACCATTTTTATCGCCGCCACCATTTTTATCGTCACCACCATTTCTATCGCCGCCACGATTGTTGTTCTGTTCGCCCACCCTTGGAATCAAATTCGGCCGCATTTCTCTCCTTCTAAAGAAACTCATCCGCTCGTCCGCGTTCACAGCAACCAGCAACCAGGTTCGCCCACCCTTGGAATCAAATTCGTCCGCGTTCACAAAAAACATCCTCTCACATTCTCATTCTCCCTCTCACATTCACAGCAGCGACGGTAAAATTTCCATCTTCTTTCAAGTGGTCGCGATTTTAATTTGGGGTTTTTAGCATGTTTTAATGTATTGTACTTGTTCATTCTTGTTCATCAATTCGAAATTTTAATACATTAGTTTTAGGTTTTAGCTGTTACCATGATATATATGGAAGATTGAGTATTAACAATGTATTAGTTTTAGGTTTGAGCTGTTGTGGTAATTGAATGTGTGTTTTTTTATTACTATCAAAAGGGCTTGCTCCGGAGATTCCTGAGGATCTTTACCATTTGATTAAGAAGGTTGTCTCGATTAGAAAGCATTTGGAAAGGAACAGCAAGGACAAAGACTCCAAGGTACACATTGTACTCTATACCCACTTTATATAGTAATCAATTAGGGATTATAATGTAGATTAATTGAAGATGAATGGACATTAGCCATAGTTAGAAATGAATATATCGTCAGAGATAGGGAGATTAGGAAAACTATCAATTTTGTGATGAAGTTAGTGGGCAATTCTGTGAGCAAACTTGTCTCTCAGTCTCTTTCACCTTTCTGTAAGTGATTTCATGTAGGAGAGGAGAAATTTCTATAAGTGATTTCAATTCTGTGAGCATCCCCTACATTTACTTCCATATATATATAGAAAATTTCTGGATTACAAAATGGTAGACTCCAAAACTGTAATTAGTTAGGTTTAGGAACACTAGTAGAAAAAAGTCCTACAATAACAGTTAAATGATGTCATTAAAGGTTTTCGTGACAGTTTTTTTGCAGTCATTGATGAGGGAGTCATGAAAAGTATTTTATGACAGTTGTAAAAAACTGTCACGAAATGCGGTTTTCATGACATATAATAAATGTCACGAATGAAATATTTTATGACAGATTATAATTGTCATTATTTAGTTACGATGATAGTTAATAACTATCACAGTTTACATTTTATGACAGGTTGTAACTGTCTTTATTTATTTTCGATGACAGTTAATAGCTATCATTGTTTATATTTTATGATAGAGGATAACTGTCATTGTTAATATTATATGACTAATATTAAATGTCATTATTTATGATTTATGACACTTTTTAACTATCATTATTTAACTTACCGTGACTTTAATTAAATGTCAATAAAACTTTTTCAATGACAGTTTTATTTTTCAATTTAAATGTCATATTTGTGTTTTTAGTCACTGTTTTTAATAGCTCTCTTTCTTATTGAACCATGTATTTCTTGTCGCCCTGCCATTACACATACCATTACAAACCAATACAATCACATATTGAAAAACGGTGAACGCTTTAATAGAAAGAAACACACTTTGTAATATTGCTTTAATTGTTGGTACAAATGTGTTTTAGTACGAACAAACTATTTAAATAACTACATTTAAATAAAAAAAAATCCTACCAAACCTACAAAAAAGCCTATACATCAATGAATTTGCGTAAATATGGTTTCATTGCTCCAACGGATTGTGGCAAAACCTAATAAGAAAAGAAAAGGAAAAAAAATGATTGAACAAGACAACACATTCACCCACATAAACACATCACATTCACTTCGTGATGAACAACACACTTCAACAACATAGAGCACATACACACTTCAAGAATAATAACTTCTTAGCTTAGCTAAATTCATCCCACAAACTAAGCTAAATTACATACACACTTCAACAGCACTTCATGATCAACAACACACTTCAACAACACTCATGATCAACAACACACTTCAACAACATAGAGCACATACACACTTCAAAAATAATAACTTCTAAGCTTAGCTAAATTCAGCCACAAACTTAGGTTAATTACATACACACTTCAGCAACACTTCATGAACAACAACACACTTCAACGACACTTCATGATCAACAACACACTTCAACAACATAGAGCACATACACACTTCAAGAATAATAACTTTTAAGCTTAGCTAAATTCAGCCCACAAACTTAGGTTAATTACATACACACTTCAGCAACACTTCATGATCAACAACACACTTCAACAACATAAAGCACATACACACTTCAAGAATAATAACTTCTAAGCTTAGCTAAATTCAGCCCATAAACTAAGCTAAATTACATACACACTTCAACAACACTTCATGATCAACAACATACTTAGCTAAATTATATACACACTTCAACAACACATAAGCGCAAACACCAAATTCAGCCACAAACTTACCTAAATTACATACACACTTCAAGAACACATAATCGCAAACACCAAATTCAGCCCACATACTTAACAAAACTCAAAGCTAAAACACCTACAAGCATATCAATGGCTAAAAGTAAAAAAAAAAAAATTGATTGAACGATGCACTAGCACAAAGTGCAAAAGGGGAGAGAAAACCAACCTTTTGAATGAAAATGGATTATGAAGTGCTGAGATTTGAAATAGAAGGCTGAGAACAACTTTTAGCGTCTGTCAAGTAAAACAGAGTGTCTCATCTTAGCAAAAAGTGTATTCAAGTTATAGATACTAAAACAATGGAGATAATTTGATGAACTTCAAAAACTGCATTTTAGTAATTTCTAAGATAACCTTACCTCATTGATATTGAACATGACAGCTGTATTTTTCTCCAGCACTGTATTTTCCTGGTAGCTCGAACACAAAAATATGTGACAAAATATGTGACAAAGTATATGACGAAATATGTGATAAAATGTGTGACAAAGTATATGATAAATATGTGACAAAATATCTTATCCTAAGCACAATGTACGTGATTCCCTACAAACTCAGCCCACTCAGACCTTATACAATCAATGTCATCCTGTGAGTAAGCATGGGGTGAATTTTTCATCTGTAGACAATAAAGTGGTTCTAAATGAGTTTCATTCACAAAAAAGTATATATGCACGCTAGTTTTATAACTGTTATGCTTACTATGTGTATGATAGAAGTACTCTTTGACAATATGATATATGATGTCACGCATGAACCGCATCACGTAATAACCACATTCTACTACTCTTGATTACTTAGGACACTGAAGATACACATACAACTGACTTGACCTATGTTAGAAATATGAATTAATTTACAACCCATAGCAACATAGATATTCACATACCTTCACAACCCTCAAATTTGGTTTTTTCTTGTTCATTATGTTGAACGACCTACAAAACAATATCAGAGTTTGAACTACTTAAGAAAAAAGGAAGTAAAGGTAAAAGTAAGTATGACATACCTTTCAACTACTTCGGTTATATCTGGGTCAATACGGTTTTTCAAAGGGTCTATCCAAAAGGCAGCACCCTTCGTGAGGTTTATTACAACCAATGTCCAATAATTCCTAAATATATGTGTGAAACAATAGTACTACATCTTAGACTATTGTAAGCACAATTCGTATCAATAACTTTAGGTTATGGACATTGTAAGGAATCAGTAAGAGTTGATCGTAATCTATTCCAAGTAATTGTGCAGTCAACAATTGGGCTCGTTCTTCTTTAGAACTCCCACAACTAATCGACCCAACGTCAACGAACTTGTATAGATTCAAAGTTCTTGATGATTCCATACGTGTGTATAGATACCTACGAGTGCATTATGTTGCATCTCAATCCAACACTGAATTTCTTAGGGCAAAACTAACAATTTAATGGAATGAAAACGGCTGTATACAAGGTAAATGAAAATGCTCAACGATTACGATATATTTTATCCAAAAGTGCAATCGAAGGAGCTCAATGATTACATTATGAAATATCCAAAAAGGTAAACAAAGGAACTCAACGATCAGAAGTGTAAACGAAGGAGCTCAACGATTACAATATGAAATAGCCAAAAAGGTAAACAAAGGAAGTCAACGATCGGAAGTGTAAACGAAGGAGATCAATGATTACAATATGAAATAGCCAAAAAGGTAAAAGAAGGAACTCAGCAATCAGAAGTGTAAATGAAGGAGCTCAACAATTATAATATAAAATAGCCAAAAAGGTAAACGAAGGAAATCAACAATCGAAAGTGTAAACGATGGAGCTCAACGATTACAATATGAAATAGCTAAAAAGGTAAACGAAGGAAGTCAACGATCAGCAATGTAAACAAAGGAGCTCAACGATTACAATATGAAATAGCCAAAGAGGTAAACGAAGGAAGTCAATGATCAGAAGTGCAAACGAAGGAGCTCAACGATTACAATATGAAATAGCCAAAAAGGTAAACGAAGGAAGTCAACAATCAGCAACGTAAATGAATGAGCTCAACGATTACAATATGAAATAGCTAAAAAGGTAAACGAAGGAACTCAATGATTAGCAATGTAAAAGAAGGAGATCAACGATTACAATATGTAATTTATAAACGAAAAAGACTATCACTGAAGACTCTCTCTCTAGAGCTACAGTGCCCACTACTTCATGAAAATTTTCCTCCCCTCATCCTTCTTTCCTTCTACCTGTTATAACCTTCAGATGGTCTCCCCTTGTAACAAACAATTCTAACAGAAATGTGGTCCCCCCTATACAACCGACTTCCACCAATTCTTTACTATTTTCTATCCCTCCTCTAGTATTGATGAATAATTGGGGGTCTAACACATTACAAAAACATTGAAAGAAGATAAATTTCAAAAAAACTTATAAAGAGTAACACTGTAATAACATATCTTACATTATGTACGCATCAAGGCAAGCGGTAGCTATTGGTTGCATAGATGTGAAATCCTTCAACGACTCTATCATTATGCAACATTTTCTTCGGACCCCAAATACGTCATATGGTGTGGTGATTTAAATTGCTGACCCCATATGTTCAACCATTCGTAGTAAGAACCTTAGTGCAACTGGAACATTTTGAATTGGTGTCGATGCGAATGTGGTCATATCCTTAGTAAATTCCCCATAGTCCATCTACAAAAGATATTGCAATTAGGGTTAATACAAAATGTGACATGTATATCCTTCAATGGAAATTTCATTACCTTTATATTGTTAGTAATGACAAGATCACGTGGCTATAATATGTGTGAACCAACTCCTTGGGACATTTTGTACATCCCTTGCTCTGATGGAATGAAAATTGCACAATCCCCATCCTCCATGACATCTACTGGGACTTTAACATTGTCCCCTTCTACATCTGAATCAATTATGATCCCTCATTCAACGACATGATCTTTCGTTTCAAACGCCAACTTGCACGAGGTTCCAACCTATTTAGAAAACTTTGTCAAATATGTATACCTCACAAAAGTTTAATTACTAAATGAAGTTAAACTTTGGATTCACTAACCTTCATTTTCTCTAACGTCACACCTTCCACCTCCTCATCGTCCTTCGCTATGTTGACCTTTACGAATCCAAGTCAATGGTAAGAACAGTATACACATAGAACATGTAACCTTATTGATTAAAGGTCTTTAGAAAAACATACATTCATGTCTTCATTCAATTCAACAACATCCTCTACGTCTTTTTGTGATTCTAAATCATTTGATAGATCTTCCAAATCGCTCACATTTTCAGCCCCTTCCATGGATGATTTTTCTTTAGAACCCATACCTAGTTCTTCTTTTAAGTCGCCTAGGCAATCATCCTTCTCTTTCATTTTCAACAATTCGTCCTCTAACTCTTTTATTCTTTTCACCATTCGATCGTGTTCTTTAGAAGTGGCCTTCTCATCCTCTTTTTCATTTGTTTTTTGTTGTGTTGCGGTATGGAAGTACTTTTTCTTTGTGACATACTTCTCCACACCGTGGAGTATTCCAAGATGATCCTTACCACCCAAAACCCTTGTTAGAATATCCTTTTCACCGAAATCATTAGTCGTCTTTTGGATGGCTACAAGTTCATCCTACAAAAGTGCGAAGAATGGAAATTAGTACTTGCTTATACAAAAAAAAGTAGAAAAAATGCGAGTACTTACTGTAAGATTCACCACTTCCTTCGTCTCTTCATCCAAAATTTGTCCCTTACGATCCATTCTAGCTTATTTCCAAACTATGGATCGATAAATTTGATCCGATGACGATGTTTTCTATTTATAGTTAAAACACGAAGCGAACGTTAAAGAATGTGGTAAAAGAGTAATATAACACAATAAGATATTTAGAATTACATATAATCCTACAACAGCTTAAAGAAAATCAGCTTACCAACTCCTCCATAATATTTGCATACCCTTTCGTAGAGGTTCCGTGGTTGTACTTATGTTTCTTCCGCTTCTCCTTCCCATTTTCACTCTTTTTCTTTACATTTCATTATACAAATTTAATCAATTAGCATATGAAGCTTATAAAATTACAATTCAAATTTAAAGAAGGATCGGAAGCGTTATACTTACTTTGAAGTCTTCCTTCAACCGAGATGTAACAAACTCAGTCCAATGTTGTTGATATATGAAGGAGTACTCATTCGGCGGGAATTTCAGTTTTTCAACATCATCCAAAAATGGCAAGACATATGTTGTCGTCAATCTGTACTTGAATTGACGAAAGCATACGCCAGCATTCTGGATGATAGTCTTCTTCGATCGAGGGTCTACCACAAATCCGGCCTACATAATATTCACATAACATGTTACATAGCAAAAGAAATGGATAGTGTACCAAACTTCAAATGTTCATGGCAATTGTTACCTCTATTAGTTCAAATATTTTGCCCTTATTTCCTTTGGCACTGTAGGCCAATCAGAGTATGTAATGGGAACATGGAACCTAACAGTCGTTCCTATGAAACTCTTCAGTTTCGTTGCATTTTGACCAATTGCTTGACCCAACTCGTACTCAATCACTAGTTTTTTACCCTCACTCCTAGCACGAGTTATTTCCTTCATTTCAGTTGGACCACGTTTTCTTTTTTGTGTACTACTTTCTCATTTTTCCTTCGGTGTAACAACATACTACGAACCAACCATATCTACAATACCGATATAATAGTAAAAGAAGAAACGGTTAGTAACAACCATATCTACAGTACTAATGGAATAGTATGAAAAATAATTAGATTCGAAATAGAACACATAGTACTTTAACAAATTGTTCTTACAAACGCTAACACCATGATTAACTCATACTAATAATAATAGAAGACATAGTACTTTAAAAATGGCAAATAAAATACTTAATAATGTTCGAAGTTGTAAAAAGAAGTCTTGAACATGAAATAATTTTGCTTCATAACAATAGGGTTCGTATCTCGAACTGACTTTGTCTTGCAACTAAACAACGACGATCATTATCATTAAACATAACAAAAAAAGGACATCTAAAGAGACTTTAATTACTTGACATACCCATGAAAGTCAAGTGGTAACCCATGTGCCTTCACAGTCAAGTCTAGTGTATGTATCCCCATTTTCATCAATGTCAGTTGTTGTATTCCATTTTGAGACTGGGGGGTAGTACGACAACATATCTCTAAGGTCATCATTAGCACATTTTTACGAAGTCTTTTTGTGGTGGCATTACAATAACCGACCATCTTGGATCAATAGGATTTGAGACATAAAAGACTTGTTTTCCGTGTGTGGCAATAATGAAGGAATCTGAAGATTGTCTAATTCGGTTAAGGTCAACCAACATAAAATGAAGATCGTCTGTTCGAACACCAGTCTTATTTTCAACCCATTTGCATTTGAAAAGAACAGTATTGAACGTATTGTAACTAACTTCCTAAATATCTTCAATGATTCCATAGAAAGACATGTCACCAATCACTGGATTTTTGTCCTTTGCACTAGATACCTGCATTGTCGTTGCCACTAACATAATCCCACTATTTTGAACAGTTCGATGGTCATCACGGGACTTAGTGTGGTAAGAACATCCGTTAACCATATACTCTTCATACGTCATTACACCACAATTGAGGCCATGTGCAAGCCATCGTGTTGTGTTCGAGACTACCTTTCCTTCGTGTAATTAACACATCACCTATTCAAAAAAAGAGTTCCATGTTAGGACTGGTAAGCAATAATAATAAAACACATGGATGATATGAAGTATTCATTCACCTTATCTCGTATCCATGCACCGAATGATCGATTATGTTCAACTTGTAGCCACTGTTCATTTTTTGCTCTTCTTACGTTGTCAATTTTGAGATGGTTCATATGTTCTCTACAAAATAGGTAATAAATATAAATTATGTGTTGTGAAGGATAATTTAATGGTGTTAGTGTATGATGATAAGAAAGCATACTCTATATATAGATGTACTTCTTCAGTGTTTTGTAAAATGTGAAGATGTGCTTGCCTCAATTGTTGCATATCAGGGCGGACATAGGTTCCCGCTGATAGCGGTCTATCGGTTTGTTTGTCTTCCCTTGAATTTAGTGATCCAAGACCAATTGGATCTAATCCAAAAAGGAAGTCCGAACAGAATTGAACAGCCTCTTCACATACTTGTGCTTCTGCAATGCATCCTTCAGGTCAATTTCTATTACGAACAAAACTTTTCAACACTTTCATGTATCTTTCAAATGGGTACATCCACCGCAAATATACAGGACCACAAAGTTTTACTTCTCTCACA